>NW_009913338.1:0-5491 GCF_000696875.1 Nestor notabilis
TACATCTGCCTCTACAGATCTGCAGAAGGCAGTCACAGGTCTGAGCTACTTGGACACATTCTCCTCTCCTGGGGGAGGTTTATCTGGCGTTTCTAATGACCTGGAAGTGCTGAGCTGCATCCCCAGCTCTTGGGAGACACACACACACACCACACCCCCCCGCAGTCCTGTGTCCAGCAGGGCTGGAACTGGATGATCTTTAAGGTCCCTCAAACCCAAATAATTCAATGATTCTGTGGTAGAGAGGATAAAGGAAAGGACTGTCCCAGGCACCTGCCCTTTCTTAGCTTGCCCAGGAAGCACAATGGGAAGATGCTGCCATAATAAAGCAGGAAAACCTCAGCAGGTCTGCTCAGTGTGTTCCTGTGGGAGTCAGCCAACAGCAAACAGCAGCCTCTTTACAACCCAAGACCTCTCTGTGATGGAGGAGCTTCCCCAGACGTGCCTGGAACCTTCCCTGTGCTGGAGCCATCCGTCAGCACCAATGATGCTGTTCTTCCCGCCCCAGGACATGCAGCTCAGCTCAGCTCTAAATTCAGACTGACACTGTCAGTTCCATGCACCTCAGTCTGTAACAACCCGTGCAAGATTAAAGCAGAAATATTGGGAACAAGACACCCAACACTTTCATATAAATTGACAGTTACTAATCTGCTGGAAATCATTTTTACTGAGCCGAATTCTGCTCTTTCCTGGGATTACACAAGATTTGCAGCGCAGTGAAAATCAGCAACCTTCGAGTCCTGTCCTTTATATCCTCCTGGGAACGCCGCTCCCTCAACTGGAGTCATCCTGGTGGCTTGAATTTCCCCTACTCAGTTCTCTTTGAACCAAGGTATGTTGGGTCACCCTGCACAGCACAGACTTGCCAGTTAGTATTCTAAGCGTGTAGCTCATTAGCCTTTCTCTGTATACCCCTGTGAGAAAAAGCGTTTACAACCCCTTTCAAAATGCTTGAAGAGATATACATATATATATACACACACACATATATACGTATGTATGTTCAAGGCCAGGTTGGACACAGGGGCTTGGAGCAACCTGCTCTAGTGGAAGGTGCCCCTGCCCGTGGCAGGGGTTGGAACTGGATGAGCTTTAAGGTCTCTTCCTGCCTAACCCGCTGTGATTCTATATATATAGAAGGGGGCTGATGGAGCATTTACAGGCAAATTTAAGCTGCAGTAACTCATCATCTCCCCTGTGGATTGTTTCCGGCAAAATGTGCTGCTGACCTTAATAAAATCCCAATGTCTTCTGAGCACTGAAGTACTCCAGTAGAAAAGAACCGTTAGATTATGGAGTTGATATACAAAGTAATTTAGGGAACAGTAATTCTCTTCACACCAGACAGCCCCCAGCACGGGAGCAGAAGGGGGTGACCCACGGGACCTGGGTGGACACTTGCCAGGGGAATGCCACCTGCCCACTGCACTCACACTGATGATCCAGTGCCAAAGAGCAGGATCTGAGCATTTGCCATTGACATTTCCAATTGCTGCTGCAGTAGGAAATACTGCTCCATGGGAGCAGGTAAACACAGGAGCTTCTCTCCATCCTTCTGTCACTGAAAAGTGGTATGTAATCTTCTTTTAATAGCACTACTTTCAATGTTTTAATTAAGATTGAAGTAATTAAGGTTGTAATTACAGTACTGCCTTCTATTACCAATAGGAAACATTTACAGTCATGAATCAAACCGAATCATTGCCCCAGTGTGATCCTTCTTCAGGGAGGCAATATTTAAAGATTATTAGATTTAGATCAGATATTGGGAATTATGACTTTATGTAAACTCCCAATCTCAGTTAGATTTGACTGAAGATATGCTTAGACACATGCTGCTAAAGGATATATACACTCATAAGCAAGCTCGTGCCTCAAGTACAGGTCTTCCTTATGCAAAGCTGGACTTCAGCATGTTTCAGGTGTTATTTCTTTTGAATCACAGAATTGTCAGGGTTGGAAGGGAGCTCTGGAGATCATAAACCATTATCAAATTGAGTTACAATAATGTTTTAAATTAAACTATGATATTTGGAAAAACTACTTGGCTGCTCAGGCCCCTTCTATAAATGTAGAAGTTCATATCAAGAAAAATGTCTCTTAGCCTAACTGACAACTTACTTATTTGGAAATACACAAGTGCTGCCTACCCTGGGAGTCCCCAGTCTCCCTCATGACTTGAACACACTAAAGTTACTAAGGCAATGGCCTAAACAATGTCCGAAAACTGCTGAAAACAGCACAACCCACCAAGCAGCAGCTCCATGTCCTGAGCACACACTGGTTCCAGTCTCCTTTTTCCTTCTGTACAGTGGGTCCATTAACTCCCATCAACAGGAGCACTGCACATACCAGGAGTGCTGCTGTCCCCATGTTTTCCAGCCAAGTAACTCATTACCAGCATAAATCAGGAAAAAAAGAAGTGAAATTGTGAATTAGAATACTTTTCTGAATGCTCTGTGTCTTTCCAATCCAAAATGAAAAGTATTTGCATTTAAAATGTCTATTTCTAAAGCAGCATGAGTGCTTGCTGCTCGCATTAATCTGACAGCGTATTCCACTGGCTCCCTACTTTTTGATAAGAGTGACAACTGGTCTAACCCCATGAAGTCAGCATTTGTGATGATATCATGCTGAAATTCAACACCTAAATCACTAAAGTATACCAGAGATAAATAAATAATGTTTAGATAAAGACTAATGCTTCATGAGAAGCATTTTAACTGGAGCCAGAGGCTACCAGCCATGTAAAGAAGGGACATGGTCCGTATAAGCCTATAATGCATGGGTTTCAGTTATTAGTCAATCCTACCTGTTGGGAGCTCTGGGTTTCCTTCCTGCCTCGTGCTTCAAAGGGACGGGCAGTTCCTCCATCACATCCTGTGCCTCGGGGAGCTTCACTGCTCCACATCCAGGGAACGCTGCAGACAGGAGCTTGCCCTTGGCCTTCCCCAACAGCCCCAGGCTTGGACACTTGGCTGCGGTTCCCATGGGGTGAATCACACTGTGTGATTTCTTCTGGAATTTCCCTCCTTTGCCTGTTTTTCCAGAGGATCCATTTCCCTTCCTGGTGTCTGCAGCAGCTGCCTGGACGAGGACTCTGTGGTACTCGTGCTCCCCACTCTCACAGTGGTGAGATCTTCTGTTCCCTCTTGCTGCCTCCCCCAGCCCAGAGTGTGCGGATCAGGGATCATGTGTTTTACCTTCGCTTTTGTCCAGGTCAAGCTTTTTGCTGGGACGATGTTAAGCCTTTAGTCATCCTTCAGGGATAGCACATTGTAACTTATTGTGCCACTTTTCATCGTGCTGCGGGCCATGGTCTACTGAAAACGCAACAGAATCCTACAGCTGGATTTCCTGAACACAGCTTCATGTTCTTCCCTAGAACTGGACTTGTGGGATATGCAACAAACCATCGGACATACCCTGTGTTATGAAGAAATAACTTGGAACAAAACACTTCATTCCACTCGCGTTTCTCTTCTCATGAGTTACTTCTCCGAAACACTTCCTAAATTCTTCTTCCAAGACAGATTTTGAACTAACTGAATAACAAATACAAATGCGTGACATATAAACCAGGACACGGTCACTTCTCCAGAGAAGCAATTTACTGCCTGCTCAGCAGGGAACCAAATGAATTCAGTTGATCTGAATCAGAATAGCGCTCCTTAGGTAAAGCTGACAGCTCCACGAGCAGCAGAGCCAGCACTTCCTCCGGCAGTCACTGAGAGGGTTTGGCTTTCTTTGTCGGTGTAGCTCTGGCTCTTCAGAATGTGCACTCAGAGATTTCAGTGGTGCACATGTCCCCTGTGCAGAATTGGCCACGTACCCCAGTCCAGCTTCAGTCTGCAAGGCCCAGAGAGGCTGCACCTCCCATCGCCAGAAGCAAAATAGGAGAGATGTCTGTGGGGTTTGGAGTGGCAAAGTCTCTCTTTCTGCCTTGGTAATCAATGCTGTCTTCATGTTAGCAACAGCAGAAGTAATTGTAGCCTCCTCAGAAGGCTGAAACAAGACAAGATAGGCAAACACAGATCAAAGAAAAGTATAGCTGGGAAAAATGACACACAGGACATTTCTGTAAGGGTTATATTTATGATTATCCACTTGAATTGTACAACTGATAGCAAAGGGTCTGTGTTATGTTCTATTGACATTGATGTCTAATGGGGAACGTTCCCCTCAATGCCACCCATGATGTGGTGCTATGTCTGGAAGCACAAATGGATAGGCAGTTTATCTCCTATTCACCTGGGAAAAGGGAGATTTAGGCAGATTGAGGGCCCTATGGCATGATGCTTGGAGAAACATTTATAAATGACACATTACCCCCAAAGTGTTCTGGTTGCTCAGCCTGAAGCAGGACAAGCCAATGTGAGAGGTTCAGCCCAGCTGTGAGCTGTGCAGGGAGAAGGGCAGTGGGTTTCCATGGATTCCAGCAAGAATCAGCTGGAGAACCCCCTGATGTAGTCAGCACAGACTGCAGGTTCACCCTGCTTTGCTAGAAGCTTCCTTGCTTTTCAGCCTGCTGGGTTTTAATCTATCCCTGCCCTTCCCTCTGGAGAAGGAAATTCTGTTGGACAAGGTGTAGCTTCCTGGTGACCAGGTTTCACATCTTCTCCAGGCTTTAGAGATTTCCATGTTGGGGTTATCTGGGGCACCCAGAACCCCCAGTACTGCCAAAGCAGCCTGAGTAGCGAGGGGAAGCTTTACAAGAAGAGGGCAGACAAGAGGCGGTCTGAGGCTTACCTTCTGCACGTGGCCTGAAGGGCTATGACCAAAGAATGAAAGCTAAAGAGAAAAATAAAAACAAAAATAAAAACTGAAAAGGGGAGGGAAGAGAGGAAAAAATGGAAGAGAAGAAAGAGATTAAGAGTTTGCAGTGTGCTCAGCTGAGAAACAAGCTGTGGTTACAGACAGAGAGCAACACAACTCTCGGATGAAAAGAAATGAAGTGTGAAGTAAGCTCTGAGGGCTCGGAGCCCCCATGTCCCCCACAGCGAAGGGAGGCATCCTCTGCCCCAGGCACAGCCAAGGGCTCAGGAGAAACAGGGAGGAGAAGAATCAGCTTTAGTCTTGTGATACTTAAAAAAAAGCCCAAACCAACACTGCTAAGGTTGGGTCTAGTGTCAGGTGAATGTCCAGCTCAGCCCCTGTTGTACCTGAACAGGTTCTCCAGTGGCAATTTAGTGAGAAATAGATGGGTTCAGATGAGGATAATTTTAGGGTAAAATTTAACAGTTACGGCTTGTCTGGAGAAAGCTCAATGACATTAATCATGGTGACAGCGACTGCTGTGGCTGCACGTGAGGAGAGAGAACCTGTTCAGCCTGGAGAAGAGAAGGCTCCTCTAGGGGACACCTTAGAGCAGCTCCAGTGCCTAAAGGGACTCCAGAAAACCTGGAGAGGGCCTTTGGACAAGGGATGTAGGGACAGGACAAGGGGAATGGCTTGAACCTGCCAGCGGGGAGACTGAGCTGAGATATGA
>NW_009913338.1:5544-23381 GCF_000696875.1 Nestor notabilis
GCTGCCCCATCCCTGGCAGTGTTCAAGGCCAGGCTGGACACAGGGGCTCGGAGCAACCTGCTCTAGTGGAAGGTGTCCCTGCCCGGGGCAGGGATTGGAGCTGGAGGAGCTTGAAGCTCTCTTCCAACACAAACCATTCTAGGATCACTCTATGGTTTCCTCTGGGAAGCCCGGCCAGCGCAGCCCCATGTGCCAATGCTGGGGACAGGAGGGAGGAGAAAAGGTCCCGGCTCCTTCCCCAGGGCAAGTGCTGGCCTCAGCCTCTGCTCTCAGGTGCTCCAGTGCAGCTGGACCCCACATCCCTGCTGTGTCCTGTGTTCTGCACTGTCCTGAAGGACAGCAGAAGGAAAGACTCAGTTTCAGCTGGTAACCTCTCCCTCTCAGGGGACTGATGCCAATGTGAGATGGTTTCCTGGTGCTCTCACATGAACTTGCTGCTCTAACACACACAAACTAAGACTGTTTCCTTAGCCAAGGTGACATTAATAGATGGTCATGTGCACATACAGTAACTGTGTCATCTGCTTTACCTTACCTTTTCCTCTAACTCTTTTATTTGTCTTTTTTGGCCTTCAATTCTTTCTTCTAGCTCTTTAATTCTCTGTCAGATGTCAAATAAAGAAATATTTATTAACCAACCAAATACAGATGTACCCGGAAGATGCATTAGTTTGGGAGATACAAATTGTATGTGCTGTGCTTCTAAAAAAACAAGTTAGGTTTTAAGTTGTAGATGAGTTCTCTGTGATTGTCACCACATGTGACACATTCAGGAAAACTAAAGTGCCCTGTTTGCAGGGATCGTATTCAAGGCAAAGCACAACCTGACCCAGAAGCAGCCATTTCTGGTACAGCTCTATGAGGAGAGGCTGGTGCTCACCAGCTCATGATGCACCTGAGGCACCATCCCACCCTGAGTCTAACCGCAGCCGGGCCCCGTTGCCTACCTGCTGTGCGTGCTGAATGAGCTCCATCCTTTCCCGCAGGATCTGGGCATCCCTCTCCCGGAGCTCGCTCATCACCTGCCGCTTCCATTGCTCCACGGCGCTCTTCAGCTTCTCCTTCTCCTCTTCTGAAAGAAGTTCGGAGATTTTGGCTCCAGCTTCTTGCTGCAGGGCATCATAGAGCATGGCTTCTAATTCCAGAATTTGCTGATCAAAAACAATATAAGGCTGTCAGCTTCACCACGGCTGGTTTTGTGAGGAACTGAAAATCCTACCCCAGTGAGGGAATGGGAATGGTGGAGGGGTTGTGAGCTGAGCTTCTCGCACAGACAGTGTGGAAAACTCAATCTGGGGGTGGGGAAATACTTCAGGATGCTTTGATCCTGTGGGGCTCTGAGCAGCACTGGACCTGGGGTGGTCCCTGGGCCCCGCCAAATCTGCCTCTCCAAAAATATATGGGTGTCAATGTCTCCTTTCTGGAGATGGGGAGATGGTCACGGGGAGGAAAGGCAAGAAGAAAAATAAAACAAGAAGGGAAAAGGAAAAAGGGAAAAGGGAAAAGGGAACACTTCGCTGGCAGTGTTCAAGGACAGGTTGGACACAGGGGCTTGGAGCAACCTGCTCTAGTGGAAGGTGTCCCTGCCCATGGCAGGGGGTTGGCACTGGGTGAGCTTAAGGTCCCTTCCAACTCAAACCATTCTATGATTCCATGCAAAGGGAAAAGGGACAGTGGTTAATAAAGACTCGTTTTTTGAGTTACAGCTATTTAAATGCAGTATTGAGTCTCTCAGTTCACCTTTCCCAGCTATTCTGAATGCAGCAGCAGAGGGGGCAGCAGCACCAGCTCCTGCCAGAAAGGAACAACTCCCTGCTGTGTGCTTGCAGCATTTTGTACCAATGAGCTTAAAATGCCTGGTGTGAGCGTGTCTCCAGCCCTCTCTGGCAGAGCTGTCAGCTCCGAGAGGCTTTATGCTCATGAAAAATGTATCTGGTAGCTGGGCTCTGTTCCTGCAGTCTCAGGCTGCAGAGATTTTACTTTACTGCATCAGAAAATGACTCCTGCTCAGACAGATGTGCCCTCCAGATGTACCAAGATACACAAGTGTGTAGGAAGAGGACTGGGAATGTTTCCCCACGTCATCAAGCCCAGCACCCTCCTAGGGCAGGTGACTCAGACAATGTTTGCTGCCTCAAAGTCCAAGATATCCCTTCATGCAAGCCAAAAGCAAACAGAAATCTTTTTGACTGATAGAGCAAGTCTGATATAGAGCAAGAGACAAAGCAGCCCCTGATGGCACCTCTGCACACCCTCCACAAAGCTGCTGGTGTCTTGCAGAGCGCTCCATGGCCTCAGGAGAACAGGACTGTGGTGGTGCAGGTTGAACCTTGCAGAACTCTCCATGGCCTCAGGAGGCTGCTGCACTGGGTGGGTTGAACCTCCAGAGGCTGTTTGACATTGCTGTTGACATCTGCTGTAATAATACAGCTCAGTTAAAAACCATCAAGTTTCCCCACCTGAGGCTGCTTGTGGTGGTTTCTTACTAGGTCTTAGCAGAGTCAGACAGAAGAAAAGGAGCATGTACAATAACAGTATCACGGCAGGAGTTCTGGATTCTGATGCTAACTGAGGGACAGCAATCACGGTATCTCTGTGAGATTAGATCAGATCTCAGAAGAAGACTCTGCTTTCACTTTTAAAACAATAGCAACATCCTTGCTAACCATCACTGCTTTGATGAAATGCTGCTGTTTGAAACATGGGTTTCTGTTGGGCCCCAAACCTCAGTTACACAACTGCTGTGCTCTGAGATTACACTGACATGTGAAGAAGAAAGAGTGTGGGGGAATTCATGGTCTCCAGAGCAGCATCATCATCATCAGGAGTCTCTTTGTGAGCCAAGTGCTTCTCAGAGCAAAATCCCCCCTTCCAGCAGCCCAAGGGAGCGAAAACCGTGCAGGAAGCTTAGTGGTTATAGCTGGTAATCCTGTTGGCTGCAGTTAGTGAGGAAGATTAGCAGCTCCTCATCCCAAGGGGCACAAAGAAAACATGAAAGTGAAACATATTATACAAATCAAAAGAGCTTTTGCCACTCTAAATTCAGGGCAGAACAAAGCTTCTTTGCTGCTTTCAGCCTGCATTTGTGCCCAGGAGTAAAGCCCATTGCTTTGCCCGCAGACACTCGTGTGATGCCTTTCAAGAACATGACCAAATATGACCCAATATGACCTAACATGACTCCCCATGACCCAGCTTCAGTGTGCACTTGAGCCCAGACCCCCGCTGTGTGCTGGGTTGCACCCCAGAGCATGAGCAGCAGGTCCCCCCTCTGCAGTCCTGATCCAGCTCTGGGGCAACAACACAAGAGGGACATGGAGCTGTTGAGGCGAGTCCAGAGGAGGCCCCGGAGCTGCTGTGCATAGACACTGGTTCCAGATATAGCTCAGCATGTGGCAAAATCAGTCTTAAAAATCATCCTTAGAGACAGAAAATGGATTGAGGAAAAGCTCCCCCAAATGGTTTGTGATGAAAATAGAGAACAGGTATCCAGAGAGAGAGGTGTAAATACTCATTGCTACTCAGAAAGTGCAACTGGGCTCAAGATTTAAATGGAACTGAAAGAATGAGATACACTGATATGCAAATGTATGTCTTTCGTGAGTATATACTGAACTTTTCTCTAATTGAAGGAAATGAGACAGCAGATGACTGAGGAGATGGTTGTTCCTGCCCATTGCAGGTGGTTGGAACTAGAAGATCTCTTAAGGTCCCTACCTAACCAAACCATACCAGGATTCTTTGATTCTATGATATGGTTGAAATGGCTTAGGATCAGCTAATGATGAACCTGACCTAAAAGCAGTTTCATTTCAGGTTTGTAGAATCACACAATACCTCCTGCTCTTCTGGTTACACAGGCTGTAACCTAAGATCTAAGGAAATGTCTAGCCTAAAAGCTCTAGTTTGGAGGGAGAAGAGAACTTACTGAGAATATCATTTGCTTGCCAGTCATTTCCTGAAACCTCTGCTACATTAAAACTTGTGTTTAATGAGTTAATGTTCAGGTCCTAATCCTGTAAGGTCCACCAAGCATAAGGAACTCTGTCCATAAGGAACTCATTGTTAGTGCAGGGCATGGGGGGTTTGTTTAGTTCTATTTAGTCCTCAGGTTACTCCATGTTCTGTCCTGTCCAAAGCAGAGCTTTTCTATAGGGAGCAGACCACACATATTACACATGGGAAGCTAATCAAGATGTCATCATTCAGCTGTTTTTCCTCACCTTGTGAGCTTGGTCCAAGGACTGTTTCCTGAAATCAAGCTCATCATCCAGGTAACCCTTCTGCTTGCTGAACAGCTCCTGGGGACAGGGGAAGAGGCAGTCAGTGCAATGGCATCTACCGTGATGCTCTTCTGCTACTTGTCCCACGGTTCCTTCCCTCGGTACCTTTTCATTCTCAAGGTCCAGCATCTTCTGCTGCAGCGCAGACTCCGTGACTTCGATCTGCTGTAGCCACTGCACAAAACAGCGAGCAGGGGATTAAGCCCAAAGAGCAGCAGCGGCACACCTCATATTCAGTGATCACTATGACCTTAGGAGCTGTCAGCACACACTGCAACTACTTACTTAAATTCACTAAATAAAAGAGGAAAACTTGCTCTATTATTACTTTTTTTCTGTTATATATATTGGCAGAAAAACGCAGGATTTCAAAGTCATTTACCTTCTAATGTCATTGTGCTAATTAAGTAACATTTAAATCTAAGCAATGTCTGTCTGTATTGCCTGAATGTCACCCCTATTCTGGCAAAAACCAGTGTAATTCCATATAAAGAACCACTGCATTTGGTGATGAAGCCATCACCCACCTCACCCTGGCCCCCAGGTGAGCTGCTATGAGGCTGCCAGTAAGGTATTTACCAGTGAGTTTGGGTTTGATGTGCTGTTCTTACCTTTTCAGCCAGCGTGAGGACAGTCCTTGCTTGTATGACAACTACTTGCTCTTCATTGGTCAGATTCTGCACCAAAAGCAGAATAGAATTACAACAAATCCCAATGTCTTGTTACTAATCCACTACTTGGGCACTGCTGCATTAAATAAATACGAAATTAAGGATGTTCAAGGAACAAGAAACTAAGAAAATTAGTGTTGTAATGTAACAGCACTGCAAAAACAAGTGTAACTTTTCATGCTGGATTCTATCATACATAGAGTTAATTCTTCTAAAATTTTCACATTTACCAAAAAACCAGGTGACACTGGGCCTGTTTTTACCCAACAGGGAATAAACACAGATACACAAGACAAGATCAAGCTTAGCACAGTGTGCCTTTCAGAAGAGATGCAGCTGTCAGTCTGTGAGTTCATTCCATGCACAGCAGGTTAACACACAATCCTTATTTTGTGGGGCAAAGCCATGATTTTGGAAAGCATGTGTGAAGATGTCAGCTTTTCGATTCATGTTTTGCTGCTGTTTTAAAACATTAAAGTACTGAAACCGTGTTTTGCATTTGATTCCAAACTTTGGTCTTACTCTGACCACAGATACACCAGGAGGAGGGAAACCCTCTGGTCTGGGGCCACATTTGTTCCGATCCAGAGAGCCACGAGCTGTTATTCCCATGATTAGGAAGCTGTTGGCTTTCTGCAGAGCTGGTGCCAGTGGTGTGATCTCCCCACGGTGGCCAAGGGCTCTGCTCCCTTCTGCCTGCACAGCCATGGGCTCTGTGGCTCTGCTGACAGATGGGAGTGCAGGGAATAAATACACAAAGGGATCTAGATCTTCTATATACATAACTATTCATGTAATTACTTCCATTTGCTAAAGGAGAAACACTTTCAAATTCCTCATTATTTGCTGCTTCTTCTCATGCTGCTGTTGTAGCTTTTTGTTTAATATCCTGGTTGCTACCAAAGGTTTATGGGGTTTAGACAAAACCAGAACACAGAGTTGCTAGAATGCCAAAGCAAAGCAAAGCAAAGCAAAGGCAGAGTAAGCAACAAAGGAGCCTGTGGGGACAGCGGCCAGAAAAAAAACAAACACCAAAGCTGCAAAATATTTTCCAAACCATTGGAACACTCAGAGCCATGTCGTGACACCAGGATCCCGCATGGCACTGCCAGGAGCCTGTAACCACCCCGAGAAGAGCCAGGGAATGCTGAGCTCACAGCCCCGTGCTTGGGCTGCAGGACAGGCTGTGCAGCAGCACCCCAAGGAGGCTTTGCTAGCTTCACATGAAGACTGACACTGACCAAAGCATGCACAATTTATTAAAGGAACATACACTTACGGCGTTATCCCCTAAAATGTCCAACTTTTTCATCAGCTCTGCTACTACTATGTCCTAACAAGAGAGAAATGGAAAAGCAGGAGTCAGAACAGAGTGCCTGGCTTCACCGAGGGGAAGGAAAGCACGACAGGAGGATCCCTTACTGTTACACCTTCTGCCTCGCAGTACACCTGGAGAGGGCTTTTCCCCTCTGTAAAGGGACCGTGATGGAAGTTGATGGCAGGTGATCGCCGCTCCCTCTCCTGCAATGACAAGAGTTGCTTGGTTATACCCACTGTGGTACCTCACAGCTGACAGATCACAGAGAGCACAAAACATGGTTTGAAAAGGGCAGCTCTAACGAGCTCATCACAAAGCTGTATGGTCACAGGATGGCTTCATTTCGGGTGCAAAGAGCACCCTTCTCTCTGCACCCTGGGGCTACTGGCACTAAGAGCCAGGAGCCAGAGCCACTTCTCCAGCCACAGCATGTGCTTTTGTGATGGCACTTGGGGCTGACGGGGAAGTCCTCACCCCACTGCACAGGGGATCAGCCATGTATTATCAATGTAATACTAACAGTGCTA
The DNA here is from genome assembly GCF_000696875.1 of Nestor notabilis. Classification (NCBI taxonomy): domain Eukaryota; kingdom Metazoa; phylum Chordata; class Aves; order Psittaciformes; family Psittacidae; genus Nestor; species Nestor notabilis. Next base: position 12,344 of record NW_009913338.1, read on the forward strand.
ACATTTTCCCATCATGCTGCTTCACTGGGCACCAACCATGACCACTTCCCTGTTATGTGACTATATTACATATTTGAACAAAACTCGAACAAAAAAAAGAAGTTCTTCCCTGTGAGGGTGCTGAGGCGCTGGCACAGGGTGCCCAGAGAAGCTGTGGCTGCCCCATCCCTGGCAGTGTTCAAGGCCACGTTGGACACAGGGGCTTGGAGCAACCTGCTCTAGTGGAAGGTGTCCCTGTCCGTGGCAGGGGTTGGAGCTGGGTGAGCTCTAAGGGACCTTCCAAAACAAACCAGCCTGTGATTCCATGCTTCTATACCTAATATAATATAGCACTTACATTTCCCTTATTAGTGTCTGCTTTGTTAATCTCTCTTTTCAAGAATTTAAATACAGTTTCCAAGAGCTTATAGGTTCTGTTTGTACAGGTAGTGATCCAGAAAGCAGAAGGCTCAGTGGACTAACTTTAGCAACCTGGGGCACACAAACCCTCCTCTGCATGTTTAACAAGAGGTGAAACAACAGCCATGGGTTTTGGCAATGAACACAAAAAGTTTCTTTTTCTTTTTTCTTTCCCATGTATGATCTGTGCTGGTTTCATCTCTTTGCATTTTCAGGACAGATGGAGTACAGTAAAATATGTGTCTCCACCATGAGCCAGTCTTCTGGAAGTTAAATTATTTAAGTAGTAAGACTGCCAGAACAACCTATCTAGAACACTGGCATTGATCCCTGGGTGTTCGGGGTGGTTTTCCTCTTTCATTAGCACTTTGTGCCAAACCCTTTGCTCTCATTCAGGGCAGCATAGCTCTTTACAGTACATATGGGGAGTGCCCCCAGCCAGAGCTCACACAAACCAGGGCAGGACCAGGGCTGCAACACGTGCTCACTTCAAGCTCCAAGATCCTGAACTCCAGGAGCTCGTTTTGATCCTTCGCATCCTGGACATCATGTTTCAAGCGAGCTTCCTCTGCTTCCATTTGTTTTATCTGCAGAAGAAAGGAGCTGTGGTTAGCACTGCCTGTATGTCACTTGAGATCCATGTGCCTTGACCATGCCAGGGAAACACGGGGTCAGTGAGCAGGGGCATATGGCACCAGTGATGGGGAATGGGGGCTCCTCCCCAGAGCCACCGTCCTCATGTGACAAGGACATTGTATGGGACAACAGGGAAGGCCAGAAAACCTCTTCTCCTGGTAGGTTTATACATATCATCTTATTATACATTAATTATTACCACCAGAGCTGTGTAGTACAGATTAAAATACTACACCTCCTGCATCCCTTAAGATACAAATATTATTTGAATGATACAAATAGAAGCATTGGACACCTTTTCTACCAGTTCCTGGTTTCTTCTATACAGCGCTTGCTTCTCCTCAATCCACTTCATGTCCTTGAGAAAGAAATGACCAGTGTTGTAGGTGAAGCTGGCAATGGTTAGCACAAGCACAGCAGCAGGTACTTCAGTGAATCATGCAGATAGAGAAGAGGGATAGACTAATACTGCACATGAAACTGTAATTCCATTATTTGCTAAAATAACTTCCTAAGCTATATTTTTCCATTATTTTAACAGTCTACATTATAAAAATGGAATAGAAACACTCCAGTGACTAAAAACCTCTTCCAAGTGAAAAAATTGGTTTTCATTAAAAGAAATATTTCTAGCTTCTATTGAATTTCTACTACATTGAAAATAAGTTACATATTTCTGAAAGTCAGGCAAAATAAGCCTTGTTTTGAAACTAATACCCTAGTTTGATGACTATATAAAGCCCTCAACCCCCAAGACATTATGTATCAGGGGTTCAGCCACAGGCATTACCTGTCCCTGCTCTGCAAGGGCCTTCTCCAGGTCCTGGATCTGAGCCTGCGACCGGTGTATTTCTGCTTGGAGCTGCTCACGTGTCTGTGGGATATGAGGGGAAAAGACAAAAAACCATCCATCAAACTTTCTCTAACAGACTAAAGCTAACACAGGTACAGAAAATGCTGAAAATATCACATACTTTTAACAAATGGGCTTTCAAGTTCTTTGGCAGAATCAGTTTGCAGCAAAGCACACAGCAGGAGCCATTAATCACAGAAAGAAGTCTCTAAGACGGGATAATAAATTTGAGACTGAACTCAGGATGAACATAAGCAGAATCCCATCAGGGCAGCAAAATGTGTATGGCCTCTCTCACGTGGCTATGGCAGTCTGCACTCAGCAGCCCTCCCTAACCTAGAACAGGGCTTTTAAGAAAGGCAGTATCACACAAAGGTTGCACACTTTGCTCTGGGCACACTTTTTTCCTATAACTTTTGATAAGTTAAGATGCTCAGAACAGCCCCTACACATGTAACGTTACCAACTGGCCAACTGAGTTGCTCTTCATGCATTTACTGCTCTATCTGATGGTCTTACTGCATTGTGTGCAATTTTTTACTATACTTGTAGCTGCATGCTTATTTTCATTCAGGGGCTTGGAGCAACCTGCTCTAGTGGAAGGTGTCCCTGCTCGTGGCAGGGGTTGGAGCTGGAGGAGCTTTAAGGTCCTTCCTACCCAGATCAGCCTGGGACTCGAAGATTTTATGCCAGGTGTGTGCAGCCACATGGGCTGTGTGAGGCAGATAAGTGGGCAGAATAGCATAGGACACTTTGCAGTTGAATTAAGAAGAAGGATCTCAGCTCTAAGTCATTTTCTGAGGAATCCTGGAATCTCACAGAAGCTAGAAGGAATTTAGCACCAAGCATCACATATTCAGGGCTAGCTGCCCTAGAGTTTTATGGAAGAAGAGCTTAATTTTAAAGTTTTCCCATATAAAATTCTCTCTGAATTTCTCTTAAACTGATCAGAGGTGAAAAGACGAACAGTAGTAACAGTGGTTCTTCCAGTGGACCAGCCCCTCATGGGGAAGCAGGAGATAGAGACCCTGGAGCCCCCTCAGAACCAGTCTGACTGTGTCCTGCCCAACAAACATAAAACAATGGAGCAAGTGCAAGTGGAAACCCCCATACAATGACAATCCTTTATTTTCATGTAATATAAGCCATTTAGACCTTAACTTCTCGTTCTGCATCCAATGTTCCTCCGACCTGTTCTTGCAATAGGGCGTATGCTCGTTGCAGAGCCTGGTACTCCATCGTCAGCTGCCGAAACCGCAGTTCTGTCTCTTCCTTGGCCATGCCCTGGAATTAAAACCAAAGATGCATTGTCCCCGTAGCTTTTTGTCTGCAATGATAGGAAAAAATATTTGCTTTCCCTAAGAAATGCCAAAATGCAATTTGGGAAGCACAGTACTGAGGATCTTGGTTATGTCCCCTCAGATGCCCTTGGACTACTTCTCTTTTGTCCCTTAAACATCTCTTACACATACTTACATCAAGAAAATGCAATATTGGAAATAAAAAAGAGACTTTCCTCTGCCTTGGGAAGGTAAAAACTTGCCATCCAAGTCACACACTCATGACTGAATCACTCTTTATTACTGTAACAGGCAGAGTCATCACAATTAAAGATGAAAATACAACTTTCTTGACACAACAAAAGGTTTCCAAGCTTTCCCAAGCCAAGCCTGACAGCCTCACTCAAGTATTAACACACTAATCTAGAGTTAACGCTTGTAGCAATAGTGGCATCAGCATGAAAAGAGCCCTTCATTCTTCCTCAGTCTCCTTACAGTATCCAGCACAGAATGAGTTCATGTCAGGCTGACCAGAATATTTCACTTGACATGAAATGCAATTACACTGCTGGCTGCATGGAGACCCTTTGTACTGTTGAACAGGGAACATGTCAATACAGGAATGAGAGATCAAGAGGCTCATACATACAAAAATACACTCAGGTTTCCTGCAGTGCAGCACACTCCCCGTAACCAGTCATGCATCTTTTATGAGGGAGATGGGAATTCTTTAGGTTCCCTTATAACAGATCTCCTGACAACGCGTGGAACAGGTGAAATGGCAGATGAAGGTTTGCAGCCAGCAGCTGTAAAAAGGCTGAGTATAAATACCAGATGATAACCATAGAGTCATTATCAGTGGGTTTTTGTCCATGACAAGATTCTTGTTGAGCCCAGAGACAACAGTGTAGTGATCTGACATGCACTCGGGAATGTGTGTGTAGGGAAGTCATGCAAGGTACCAGGAATCCTAACTTTGATGTGTATTACCAGCTACCTTTGCACTCTGCATTCAGAGCCTCCCAAAAAGACACCACCTCGGTAGGAGGGACAGTCCTTCCTCTGGGAACAGTGGCTTTGGGGGGCTCTTACCTCTCCTCCAGAAAACACGAACCTCAGCGCTCAAGGCTGTGCTCTGGGCTGAGCTCAAAATGAGAGACAGGAGGACCTGAACCAAACCACACATGCACAAACCTGCAGTAAACCTCAGCGTGACCAGATCTGCCCAGGGCTGTCCAACTGCTCAGTCGTTTTAGACCTCTAACCTATATATCTATTATATATGTAGTATTTTTAGGATATAATATTTACAGCTTTCTAGCAAGCTGTAAAGCTGTAAAATTACTGGGTACTTGAGGGATATTAACCAAAGGCACAGTATTAAACTGAACATCAATTTTTCATTTTCTGGTCAGAGGGGACAGGTGAATGATGCAACAGCCCAGGAATGTCACGAAAAACTAGCAGAGAGGTTTCAACACAAACACAGCGGGGTTTTGCTGGATACCTCTTCCAAGTCATCCTCAGGCGTGCAAGGGGTTTGATCTGTGCGGTCAGTTTGATACGAGATAGAGGAACCATCAGACTCCAAGGAAGCTTCTTCATCGTAGCCAAAGAATGTCTCCACAACCGGCTTCTGGCAGAGAGAAGGTGTCACTGACCGTAGCGGAGCCATCGCCTGTGCCAGCCCAGTGGCATCGGGGGCCCAGCAGTGGCTTTGGACACATGGCTAAACCCTGCACCTCTGTGGGGTCTGAACACACACCCCTCGGGAGGAACCTCAACTCCCTGCCTTCATTTCGTCTATTTTCCTCCAGCTTTCTCTGGCTCAGGCAGAGCCCTCTGCTCACTTTGGGTGTGCACCTCCACGTCAGGAGGGAGCTGTGCATTGAAATGGCTTTGCTAGATTATTGTCACCACCACAATGTCCCTCCTGCCATTACCATATCTGTCACATGGCAAGTTAGATTCGCCAAAACTATTCTCCTTGGAAATGTGAAGCTGATCACCACTGCAGTGATTCTGCAGTTTGAAGAGAGCCAGTTTCCCACTCCAAGCTGCCTTCTGTTTAAAGCAACGAGGGTAGTGGTGGTAAAGCCAAAGACAATGTTTCAAGCACAGTTCCAAAGATATTTTTCAGTGCTGATTTACAAAGCGTCTCTAGATTTTTGGCTTCTTGTTTTAATTTGCAGTGGATAACTCTTGAAGGAGACAAAATGTAGCTCTTTCAAAGGCCTGCTTGCTGTTTGTAGGCTGGCAGGAGTGAAGGAGCTATCTCACGTTGAGCACAATTTGTTATTTACAGATTCATCAGCTGATTCTTCATGCATAGAACACAGCTTGCTCTCTGGTCGCTGACATTAGACCTTACGATGCTGTTTCAGTGTTAATATTTATATTAACATGCTGCCAAGTGGTCATTAACCGACATTTTCTGTTTCCCTGAGCTCTGCCCAATGCTTCTTGTAACCAGCAATTTCTGCATGTTACTAACCTCTCTCATGAATTATTTACAGCCTACATGTGTTTCCAGGCAGTGCCATTAAAGCATCATTTGGAAATGTGTTAATTCATGAAATCTGTCTCATCTTAAGACACTCACACACCACCAAGGTCCTGCGGGACTGCTCTGGTTAACGCAGCACATGCAAATGCTCCCAGTGTGCAATGCAAACGGTGTCCCTACCCCCAGCAGCTCTTTTCTGAACATCCCAACCAGCCTATAAATGCTCTTGAACTACATGACCGAATTCAAGACCATGACCTGCCTGCAGACCCTTGAGGACAATGTCCCCCCATGTGGCTCTGAGGTGCGCGGAGCATCCCAGGAAGCCAGCATGCCCATGCCCATCAGCATACCACAATAAAAGCTTTGTTCCTTACCTTAGGAATTCTTGTCATTTTTTTCCGTTGCTTCCTATACCTCAACAGTTTATCGCGTTCCTGAAAGAATCAGATACATACATTATCTTGTTTAACTATGTCAGTACTGGCAGTCAAGAAATAGTACCATCAGTGCTGGCCACTGCCTCAAAATAGAACCATAGACTCACGGACCGGTTTAAAACTTCTAAAAGGAAACCCTTATACTCTTTCCTTTTATCCATTTGGTAAAAGGATGTGATGACACTGTGGGACACTGCCAATGTGCCACCATCATCGGCCCAATGGCAAATCCTGACATCAGCAAAAGCAACAGAAGAAAATCAAATACTCTTTTCCTTGCAGCACAAGCTTTGCTGCTAGGGCCTTTGGCAACATCTACGCTGAGAAAAGCACTGTTTTAGCTTGCTGCCTGAAGAGGGGTGTAAACGCTAATAAATACTATCACACCCTGCAGGCTTTCATGGACAGGAATTTAAAGCATGCAAAGGTGAGGATGAAGTTAAAGTCATTCTTACCATGACACTCTTCACGTAGCCAGCAGTTTCCAGTGTCTAATGAAAAAGGATGAAATTAGTAAGCGTACAGACTTCAAATAAACAGATAAATAGGTATTTTCTTGAGAAGCATTATGATTTCAGAATGTTCTGTTTGCAAAGACTGAGAACATGTGAAAGAAGCAAAATCCCAAGCACGGCCTTGCAGAACACCCCCTTGTACACAGCAGTCTTCAGCCCTGATGCTATCTCCAGCTAAAGGAGCTCTGACATTCCCTCTATATCCATATCTCCTGGATGTGCTGCAGTGGTTCTGTCATGCAAAGGCAATGCAGATTGAAAGGATTTTCCTAATACCAAACCACAGGTAACTTATATTCATCATGGAGATGTCTACCATGGCCACTGACCAAGCTGTGCTGTTAGCCCATGGAGCCCCATGCACCCCTTGCTTAGGCTTCCTGTTCTGCTGCAGCCCTAGCTGAGCTCGCAGGGGAGCAGCAGTGTTACCTCTTACCTTGGAGAGCTCATCAATGATATTTTGCTGTTCAATAACTTGTAGTCTCAGGAAATCAACTTCCCTTTCTTCCTGGTCAAGGTCATTCAAAGAGCTTGGTCTCCTTATTGTTCCAGCTCTTTGCCTCTAAAGAGGAAAACCACATGGCAGAAGAGAAATGCTCAGGAGGCTTTGCCAAAGGCCAGTGCACAACCCTTCCCTTGACAGCTAGTGATGCATCCAACCTAATGGCTGTTCTGGCAGCTGTCCTGCTGCCCTTTTGCTGAGCAAGCAGCAGGACATGGGCCATCAAACCGCCTGCCAAAGAGGAGGGTAGCAGCAGCCCAGCTGCATGTGTGCTTCTGTGCTGCTGGGCACTGTGAATCCCACGGGAGGAGGAATTCAGAGCTGGGACCACTGTTGCCTCTTTGTGGGTTGCTCTTGTGCATTGACCTGCAGCAGTCCTGGAGCTGCAGCACGCACAAGGTGACCTCAGCACACCTGCATTCCGGCTGGTACGTTATGAGTACTGGCTACCTGCTATGGCCCACTAGCAATATCCAACTGGGAAACCAGGGAGCAGTCACAAGGGCACATTTCCTAGGGATGATGAGGAGGTTTGGCACAGAAGTCAAAGGTCAGGTGGGGTGACCTGTGCTCAGGTGGGAGCTGAGCAGTGGTGACTGAGCAGAGTGCGCAAAGCTCACACAGTTTCTTTACTTCAGAACTATTTGTTTTTAAAGCTAAAATAAATCATTTTATGAAAACAAAATGTTCAAGCCAAAACCCACTCTGCAGCGCACCACAGAGCATCACAGCCACACCGGGAAGGGGGAGGTTCCCTCTTGGACTTGCAGGCTTGGAATGTTGCCTGACTTCTCCAGCCCTGTGAGTACCAAACAAAGTGTTCCTCCCGGGCGTCACACTTACCATTGCGATGTTTTCTTGTGTCACAAATTTTAGCTTGTTTTCCATTCGACGTAAGGCATGTGACAGTTCATCGTTCTTCCTGCTAAGACGCTTGTTTTTGTCCAGAATGGGCTTATACTGACTTTCAGCTTCTCGCAGACGCTTCAACTGGAAGATAAAGAGAATTTACTTCCACCTCTGGAGCTGCTGTTTTTCACCAGATATATTCCTCATTTTCCATTTTCTCTATCACACTAGCAGTGTTTCCTCCTAACACAAAGCAGAATTGATCAAAACCTCTTGGTATTTTCCACTGGGAAGCAGGTTCTTCCTCCTTCAAGAGATGTTCAATCTCTGCAACAATTGTGCCATGTGGGAAAAGTATTTCTTTTTGAAAATAGATAAAAATAACTCCAGCTGATGCCATCTTACAAATTCATTGTTATACAAGCAAGGATGAGGTGTCCCTGCCCAGGGTGGAGGGTTGGAACCAGATGAAGGTCCCTTCCAACCCCAAACTATTCTGTGATTCTATGAGTGTGGTGTGGCATACCACCAAATAACAGAATCCTACAATCATAGAATCATGGAATGGTTTGGGTTGGAAAGGACCTCAAGATCATCTAGTTCCAACCCCCTGCCATGGGCAGGGACACCTCACACTAGACCATGTTGCCCAAGGCTCTGTCCAGCCTGGCCTTGAACACTGCCAGGGATGGGGCATTTACCACTTCTTTGGGCAACCCATTCCAGTGCCTCACCACCCTCACTGTAAAGAACTTCTGCCTTAGATCTAACCCAAACTTCCCCTGTTTCAGTTTGAACCCATCACCCCTTGTCCTATCACTACAGTCCCTGATGAAGAGTCCGTCCCCAGCATCCAAACACAGAGCACAGGGAGGAGGCAGCTGCTCCTGCAGTGATTTCCAAAGAGGAAGTATCCTGGTGTTCTGGGGGCCAGGCACAGCCACAGCAGCACGTTCATGAGCAGCCACCGCTGCACTCACCAGCTCGTTCCTCTCCTCCGAGAGCAGCGCGTTCCGGTCCTCCAGCTTCCTGATGATGGCACTCAGCTCCGCGATTTTCAGTTGGAATCGCCGGGCATCCTTTTCATCCAACTGCTGTTCCTAAAACAAAGATCAACTGCAAATAACTGTTCATAAGTGCACACATAAAGCCAATGTTTTTCAAAGCTCAAACTTCATCTTATTGCAAATCGGAACATTCCAAAACATTGCAGGGCAGAGTGTAACCTACGTAACCTAATTGGCCACCGAGAGCTGCAGGATGAGACCCATGGAAAGGTGGGAGTAATGGAACAAAGTATGCAAATGCAGAAGTATGTATATGCAAACACAATGCCACAAATGGTAAATGTGGAAAGAAAAAAGAAAACGTCCAAAATGAGGCAGTGTTTCCAATGCATGCCACTGTTGAACTGAGAGCTTCAGACTCATCACCCACTCTGAGGACCTTTTGTAAGAAAATGGTATTAAAAATGCTGGGGTACAAGCAGGGAAAATCCAGGCAATTCTACCATTGCACAAGCTCTTCATCCATAAAGCTGTGGCCTTATGGGGCTCTAAAGGGTCATTCGTAAAGCCATTTTATTGGAGTGAAAATGCTTCATCAAATCATAGATGAATAGAGATATAGGTAGATGTGTTCTCACTCAGAATCAGAGAAGTTACATCTATTCAGGAATGTGACAGACTTTCCCCTTCTCTAGGGCTTGTTCTGATGTTTGGCAGAACTGCAGTTCAAATTGAAAGAAGCAAATCAGTGTCCACAGTGGTGGTGGCACTTTTGGGAGGTCTTGGGTTCCTCATTCAACAGGTGCAGGAGAGGCTTAGGACAAAGAATAAACCAGGTTGGTTTGCTCCTGTCTATGTCTTTATGCTTCTACTGAGAAAAACTAAGGCTGTCGCAAAAGAAATCTTGATGAGAATCAGCAATGGAGGAAATCTGCACACGTCAGATGTATGAGGTCAGTCAGCTGGGGGGTACATGTGAGCAAAGTAAGGCAGAAGCAGGAAAGTGCTGTAGTTATACTAAACAAGCTATTGTGAAAGGGTGGCTAAAAATTCATGTTTGGATATTGTGTTGTAGAAAAAAACTAGGAGAGGACAGGCTAGTGGCTGTTGAATTCACTTGCTGGTGAGAGCAAGAGCACTTAGCAGCACGGAACCCAGAGCTAATGGCTCTTGTGCACCAATTGCCTTCCCCCAGTTCCCTTTGTCAACTGGCCTTGTACATCTGCTCTCAAACTCCTTGTTAGCAGCTCCAGAAGCTAGCACACATACATCACTTGTTAGAAATGCATTTGCATCATTTGTTAGCAAAGTTGTGTCAAACTGTGGGATTCAGGCAGGTGGCAGCAGTATGGTACAGTGAAGAAGAGAGAACAGAACGATTCACCCTGCTAACAAAACCAAACCAACCAGAAAACACAACGACAGACAAGCAAGAGCTCTCCCATAACAAGGTTTCCTCTTAGATCTTGACCAACGGGTGCCCCGGGGTCTCCCTTCGCAGCTATGGGAAAGCTGTTGCTCGAGGGTGCACTCATCAAGATTGTCACTTTGTGCCATTTTGTCACTGTGTCTGCTCGCTCGTGTAGGTGAAACCACGTGAAAGTGCTTACGGGGCTTCCCGAATGGTCTGAAGCGTCTCCTGCACCACTTGCATAAGGAAGTTCCCGCTTGGGGCTGCTCAGATGCCGATCAGCCTCTTTGATCTGGGAAAGTTGTTCATCTAAAGCCTCCTTTTGGAGCTGCAGTCTCTGAGCATGCCCGGCTTGCACCCCTAACTCTCTCTCCAGCACGTAGACTGCTCTGTCTTTAAACTTAATCTCCTCCATCTACAAGGAGAACAGAACACAATCACACGAGGCAGCGGCTGACAACAACACAGCATCTGACGACCCCGAACGCGGCCAGACAGGAGGTGCCCAGTGCCAACAGCCCTCCACATGGAAAATACAACAGCATCACTTGCAAATAGCGTGTATGAGATGAATCACTTCAACAACTCTGGAATATTGCCCTTCTCCTGGGGCCCACCCAGGATAAAGTCTCTTCTCAGC
>NW_009913338.1:23412-31722 GCF_000696875.1 Nestor notabilis
ATGACGGGGAGGTAACCCATGCTCTTAGCAGCATTTCAGAGTCTCTTTAAAAAAATTAAGCCCTGGTATTGATATCACAGTTTGGAGCAGTTCACTCAGACATTTTAACCATCCTGCAGCACTTTACTCAGACACCACCTGTCGAAACTTTGGAATCATCATTTTAAAAGAAAAACATTAAAACCTGAAATCCTTTTCATTTTCAACATAGAGAAGGAATGGGAGTAATTTAATTCTTCTCCCCAGAGCCTCCCATGTGAGCAATTTGTTTCATTATCCCCTTCCCAGGACAGGTTTTGCTTATGCATGATACACATTATACAAAGCCATTAAGTGCTTGAATGACAAATGTCCATCTGTCCCCAGTGCTCCCACCAGCCCACTGCCCTGGGGTCGGGCATGCTGCATTCACCAGCGCCCCAGGAATATTTCCAAGGCAGGGCACACTTGGATGTTTCCAGATGCTACTATGGGGTTAAAGCCCCAATTTCCATGGAGCCCATCCCAGTTCACCAGCATGAAGCATAGTGCCCATGCTGCAGCCCAGGTACATGGGGCATGGCTGGTACCGGATCAGAGCCTGTCAGCCTGTGCCCTGCCTAGTAATGGAAAATCACCCAGCACAGCCCAACATGTTCTTCTGTGCCCGTGTGGATGCACAGCACTGCGACAGAACCCCAGGCTCCCGGCTCTGGAGTGCACACGTGTGCATTACACAGGACTAGAAGGTATTAATTACACTCACACACCACAGGGCTGCCACTGTGCTGGCAGGTAATGATCCTAAGGAAAGAAAGAAGTCATCCACAGCCCCTAAAGTGTCTGCTGATCTGGTTTCAGACACAGTAAATGCGTAAGATTTTTGGCGTAAGTTTTCGAGACTTTACACATTTCATTGAAATGATCAGTTTTAAAACGTGGCTTGCTTGAGGTAAGGACCTTTTGCCTCGGGAGAGCTGCGTTTGGTACCTTTCTTCGCTAGCTTTGCCTGCAAACCTGGAAAAATGGCATTGTGTGTTAACAGAGCTCTCAAAGTGTTGTGTTCCAACGGCTGCACGAACAGCCCACCCCGGGGAGAAGCAGGTGCTGGTGGTTTACACACCCTCAGTGAGGGGACTGGGAAAGTCCTTCCATGAGGTGTGTTTGGACAGAGGGGGTGACTGCAGTGCACAGCCGTGGGGTAAGTTCCACGGGAGAGCTTGCAGTGGGTCAGGGCATGATGTGGGGAGGCTGCCTCTGGACCTGGGGCTGGAGGGGTGCCCCCATCACCCTGCTCCAGCCATGGGTGAGAGCCACGACTGCTCCCCAGGTCCTGCCCTCTAGAAGCTGCAGGAAGGGAGAACTGAGCCACAGCCCAGAGAGATCCCACATAGTCCCCAGGGACAAAGCCAGCCTGTGCCAGAAGACACCATGGGACAGCTCATCAGCACCTTCATGGAGACTGTTAAGCAAAATGTAGATTCTTTTAGTAAGATGGAGCAAATCAAATGTACTTTGGGTGCCATCTAAAGGTGCTTTAAACAACTTCCATTAAGGCAATGGTCTACTAACTTCGAATGAAACAATGATGCCTCCTGAGGTCTTTCTGCTAAATACCTGATCAGGCAGAAATCTGAAGGGATGGATAGATGCAAAGTTAACACATCATCAAATGGTTATTTGTTCAGAATAAGCAGAATATTGGGTAGTTGATCCCTATTTACATGAAAATAAAGACATGTTACAACATAGGCAATGCTTTAAATTAGGAGGAAGAAAGAAACTGGAGAAAACACAAAACATTTCACAACATTTCATTTCCCAGAAAAAAACCCTAAATATAATCTTCATAAACCACAAAGGCAACAACAATTTTCCTTCATAAGATTAAATTCATGTTCATGAAATATGCAAAACACTCTGATGGCAGCGGCCCATTATCCAGCAGAAATATTGTAGAAACAGCACAAATGGAAGGAAGCATTTCTCTGGCAAACATTATTTAGCACATTTCCTCCCTGCATTATCAACATCAGGAAAACAAAAGGCCAAGGAACAACTTGCCACTCGTGGGAGGAGGTGACGGTCCATGGTCATGTCCCATCAGGCTGTGGGACAGCCTGGCCTCATCCTGTGAGACCAGTGGTGTGGGACCAGTGGGATTCCTCCTGCCTCCTGGTGCCACACACCCAGCACTGGGAATGGGGTGTCCATGAAGGAGCATCACCCACTGGTGAGGGTGTCCTCACCTAACTTCTGCCTAAGAGCTCATCTCAGTCTCCCCTCTGGCAGGTTCAAGCCATTCCCCTTGTCTTGTCCCTCCATCCCTTGTCCAAAGCCCCTCTCCAGGTCTCCTGGAGCCCCTTTAGGCACTGGAGCTGCTCTAAGGTCTCCCCTTCAGGAGCCTTCTCTTCTCCAGGCTGAAAGGACTGGCACTGACGGACAGGGCTCGGGCCCTTGCTACCATCTGCAAACCTCCACATTCCACTGACATCACTGCCACGACACAGAGAGAGCTGCAGTGTCAAGCTGTTAAGTGCAGAAAGTTATGTGGAGCAGGTGAAAGCAGGATTTGCTGCCCCATTCCAGCTATAAGTAACCCCAAAATTCCCCTTGCTAGGTGACTGTAAGCTTTTGATTTTGAGAACTGGTTCCTTTTGGCGTGTGAGCTGCTCACATTGCTGCAAAGCCAAACATGACTGAGTGAGTACAACTTGTCTTGCTCTGTTCTGACTGAACAAATAAGGCAGAATTTTCCTAAGCATGAAGTTAGAATTTGCTCAAAGGTTACTTCCCCCTCAATTACAATGACTAACAATGCATGGTACATGAATCAGAGCTTTTAAAATCCCAGTGGGAATCCATTAACCATTCAGGGCTGGACGGGTGGCACGGCTGTTACCCAGAGGTGCAATCCCATTGCTCTGTGGGATGCAGGGAGCTGCTCATGTTGAGCTGTTCTGTGTCTCTATGTCACTGCAACCCCGGTGAAGCTCAGTGACCTCATGTTACTGATGGCTCCTGCCTTATACAGGGAAACAACCCCCCGTTTTCAGTTATAGTGTGTTCTGAGGACAGCCTCGTCACAGAGAGCAGAGCTTTTAGATGAGGTGGCACCAGCCTTTCCCCCACAACACCCTCAAGGTACAGGAGCCAACAGCTCCCATTGAAATCAATTATGGTGGAGTCAATGGAGCTGAGAGTACTTGAAGTCATTCAGGAAGCACTCAGGGCTTGGTAAAACAATGTAATTTAATTACTACAGTTGGATAATCAGATTCTTTCAAGCAGGAATTAAAAAGTTTTATTTTTAAAGGCAATTTAGAAAGCACAATGTCAAACCACTTCCTTCTAACTAAGAACATATTTGTTTTAGAGCTTCTGCATTAGAGGCCATTAGTGTGGACTTCCCATGGAACACAGCAAGTTTATTTAGGATGTACATGAGCCATCCCTTCACTGTGATGCATTAAATCAATGCTGCTGGTAATGTATGTTTAGAGAAGGAAGTACTTACACTGCAGGATACTGGTGCAGTATCAATAGATCAGTTGGTTATAAATTACTTTAATATCCTCTTGATAAAAATAAAATAATCGATAAGGGGAAAAAAATCCTTTAACCTAAAGTCTGCGAGAATGGGTGGCTAAATAAAGGTACATAGCACCCCATGGACTATTGGAGCTGTGCACCATGTGTCAGCCACTGCAGTTCATTATCATCATGAAATGGTTTGTGCTGGAAAGAACCTTAAAGCTCCTCCAGCTCCAACCCCTGCCCCGGGCAGGGACACCTTCCACTAGAGCAGGTTGCTCCAAGCCCCTGTGTCCACCCTGCCCTTGAACACTGCCAGGGATGGGGCAGCCACAGCTTCTCTGGGCACCCTGTGCCAGCGCCTCAGCACCCTCACAGGGAAGAGCTTCTGCCTCAGAGATCATCTCAATCTGCTCTCTGGCAGGGTCCCGACATTCCCCTTGTCTTGTCCCGCCATCCCTTGCCCAAAGCCCCTCTCCAGGTTTCCTGCAGCCCCTTTAGGCACTGGAGCTGTTCTAAGGTGTCCACTTCAGGAGCCTTCTCTTCTCCAGCTGCCCCAGCCCAGCTCTCTCAGCCTGGCTCCAGAGCAGAGCTGCTCCAGCCCTTGCAGCAGCTCCGGGGCCTCCTCTGGACTCGCTCCAGCAGGTTCATCCAGACATAGCCAACACTGCACCAGCCCTGTGGTGGGAGGTTCTAAAGGGATTTGGATCATAGTCAAGGGATAATGACTTAGAAGAGACATGGCTGATTTTATACTGAAACACTGAACGCTATAAAAATTGTGGCAAACACAAAAAGATGGTGACATCAAAGAAATACTGACAGGAGACCCAAAACATGCATCACAAGAACATGGGTGTTCCATTTGTTCCCATGTCCTTGGGAAAGGCAGCAACAGTGAAGGGATATGGTCCTGCACATCACTGGGTACTCACAAGACTGTGTGAGTCTGTGATGGCAGTGGAGAAGAAATCATTCCAAAGCCCAGAAAGCATTGGTGGCCTGCCAGGCTCTCATGGAGGAGCTCCCTCCTGCCCACAGGAGCTCTCTCCTCCAAGCACCATGACCCAGTTTAACTTCCCCAACCAGTCTCCAAACGCACTGGAGGAATACTCCGAAGCCATAAGCACAGAGCTATTTCTGACTTGGAGACTCCGCCAGTTGCACCTGAGACTCAAGGGGTTCAATTGGGTGATCAAAGGCTGATCAGCACAAAGACCCCCTGAGGACCAGATGAGCAGTGATGGGTGAGGAGCACCAGCTCCTGGGGAAAGCCACCAAGGTGGGTCACAGAGAGGAGCCCCTTCCTGCAGCCCTTGTTGAGTGAAGGGGGTCATTACCTACAGGGTATAGGACTGACTATGAGATGCAGAAGAAAAAGCATTCTGGATTTGTGTAAAGCTCCTTATGGGATGTTTTTGCAAAGTAGCAAGGGCAAGGAAAGGGAGGGACCAAGGGGAATCAGCAAGGAACAAATAGTGGGGAAACAGAGGCATAGGCCCAGAAACACAGCTGGTTTGTAGAATTCCCCTAAGCCAAGGCCTCTTCCTGATCACTGAGGTGTGAACAACATTAACAGGCACTGACATGGCTGAAAAAGTTCCTTAGAAAACATCCTGATAGTTTTCAAAGAACATTTTGACATCTCTACTAGTGAATGGAAACCAGATGTAAAGCAAGCTCCAGGGTCTGAATGCCCATGAGCCAGTCATCTGTGCCCAGCACTCAGCCTTCATTTACTATCAATTACATAACAGCAGGACACACAGAGATGCAGATACAACACGTACCAGCCTCCGGATTTCTCTCTCACACTCCCTCTTGATCCTGCTGATCTCCTCTTGGTGCAGGTGATACACACTCCTTATCTCTGCTGCTTTAATTTTGTCAGCCTGGATGACCATGGTTAAAGCCTCTTCCACTTGCTTCTTGGCCCCCTTCAGCTCTGAAATTTCTTGCTGCATTTTTATTTTCTCAACTTCAAAGCCCTTCTTGGCCTCCTCCTTGGCCTCGGTCAGCAGCACCGTCTTCACTTTGTCGGGAGCCCCGTCACGCACAGCGTTGAGGAGCGTCTGCAGCCTCTGGATTTCATTGTCTTTGATTTTTATTACTCTCAGCAGTTCAGCCTCGTGCTGTCTCAAAAGCGTTTCTCGAACAGCTTGGAGCTCCTTCATTTTGTCTTCATGAAGCTTGACTTTGAGCTCTGTTACCACCACTGTACTTTTATGCTGTTCGTGCTCTTTGATCTGCTTCACTTCCTGGTTTTTCTCCCTTTCCAACTTGCTGACCTGGAAGGAAAAATCAAAACCTGATTACCACAAATCATGGCATTATTTAAAAACGGTACAGATCACTTTACAGTATTAGACCCCAGTGTTGCAGGTCTGTGCCTTGGAGTGAAAGCCCAGCCCGGTGGGTCAGTACGCACACACCGACACGTCTGCATTTTGTTCATTCTTTATGATCCAATACTTTATCACATATCAAACACGCCTTTCATAAGGGGGTTCCAGGTTGAACTCTGAGCTCTGCCACAGAGCCTTCATGCTGTAGACTTAGGAAAGAGCACTTTTCTCTCTTGATGCATTTTGTGTGAAGAAAATACGTGACAAACCCCTGTAAAACATCTTTACAGGGAAAAGGTTTCTGACAGTCAATGGCAAACACTCAGTCACTGCCGCAGCTCTCAGTGGAATCAAGGTTTGGTGGGTACCTTGTGGGGATCCTTAGTAACACAGTCACCAACGCGGGCAGGAGGCCCCGGGGTTGTAGAAGTGATTCCACATCTCCCACAAGTGTGTTTGCCATGGCATGGACAGGGCTGCAGACCTGAGCCTCTCCTTTGGGCAGGGGTGCTGCGGGCAGGGAACGCATGTCTGCTGTCTTTAGTGCCCTATAACATCTACCAAACAGCCCGTGCACATGTTTAAGTGATAGAATTAAGAAGTGGCTATGTCATACATTGCATTTAATTACTGAAGTGTTTATTGGGAATACATATTCCAGTCAATGCTGTTCAGTAAAGATGCCTTTTTCTTCCTCAGTTGACACAATCAGGTTTCCTTGCTAAGAATATGTCTACACCTGCCTCACAAATAGAGCACTGCAGAACCAAACTGTGCAGGGCCAAGAAAGAACCGTGGCATTATGGAGAACTTCAGTAATTCTTCTAAGGAAAAAGAAATTTGTGAAAATAAGAAAAAAATAAGAAAAAGACCCTGACAAATTTGCAGAAAAGACCTTCCTTCACTGGGAAGCAGCATAAGCAGAATATCTGCACATTTAGAAAAAGAGAAGCAAAAATGTATCATTATCACATTGCAAATTATTGATTTGAGGATGACAGTCAAGGCACCAATGCTGATTTTAGCATCTTTGTTAAACCACGACATAATAACATCCCTTGCAATCTTAGGGACAAGTTAATTTGCCCAATTCAGTGCCCCCTAAAAAGCCTGAGTAAACACAATATAAATAAGTGTCATACATTTATGCCAGAAGCACAAGCCTGGGTGAACTGACCACTGGCTCCAGACACAAAGAGGAAGTGTCTGCTCAGGAACTAGCCTAACGCATGTGCAATAGGTGCTAGAAGCAGGTAAGTGTTTAAGATAACACACACTTAGGAATTAGCCACTAATTCTGGGTAAGTCTGGGTCCTTGCTTTCTTTTTCAGCTGGGTATCTGCAGAAGCTCTCACAGCACATCCCAGAAGAATCCACGAGAAATGAGATTTTAAGCTGTTATTTCAGCACGTGCAGGCACTCGGATCCCAAATGCACCGTAAGCACACACATACGCACGGCACAGAAAGCCTTGTGAAGCCCCAGCCAACCGCATTTCATCAGATGCTTTTTAAGCAATGAATTATTCAGTAAAAATAACCAACTATCTGATTACGGAAGAGTAGTCAAAAGGCATTTGAATTGAAAACCATACCATAAACTGCAAAGAAACCATGATGAGAAGTGGCTTGGGAGGGCAGAGAAGGAAAACGGGGTCCTCATGCTTAAAACTGAAAATGATGCTTCACAACAAAAGGATTAACAGATGTTCAATTTTGTTATTTCGTGTGTGTATTTTAAGTTTCCTTAAAAATGGGAATCACAGTCTGTAATGCCTAACAATGACAACGAATAAACGGAAAAATGCAGAGGTAGTGCATGTCTCTGTTAACTTCCTGGAATCAAAAAAACCCAGAGTTGATCAGCAGAAACTAATTCAGGAGGTGAGGGGAAAGCAAACAAACTTTCCACGCCCTCTCTGGAAGGGGCTGAAAGCTCCCAAGGCTGAGGTTTGAGCTGCAGTAGCCGCTGCTCTCACAGCTCGGGCGAAGTGGCGGCTCCTTGACCACTGGTGACCAGAGCAGGAGGCGGAGCCGGGGCCTGTGGCCGGACATCTGGAAGTTGTAAGGAGCCAGTATGAAGGATTTTGAGCATAAAATCCAAGTGAAATCAGTGTAAATGTGAAGGAGATGAATCAGCAAAGAGAATTTGTGAATAACACCAATTGCACTCAAACCCCTCCCTGGAGCCACCCTCATGAATAGGTAAATATTTACTAGAGGAAGTTGTAGTGAGAGAAGCAAAGGAGGAGGACAGCTTTCAGCCATGTGATCCTGCCATCTGCTCAGAGCAGATGTTTGGGTTTCCAGACCTTTTGCTGGCATTTAGCTTTGTGATATTTCAACTTTGTTTCTCCCTGGATGGTGGGAGGAAGCGCAGAGCCCGTCCTGCCCATCCTCGCTGCTCGCCTCTCCTGCCGACAGCCGTGCACTGCATCCACAACTCTTACAGA
>NW_009913338.1:31831-32450 GCF_000696875.1 Nestor notabilis
CCCCATCCCTGGCAGTGTTCAAGGCCAGGTTGGACACAGGGGCTTGGAGCAACCTGCTCTAGTGGAAGGTGTCCCTGCCCATGACAAGGGTTGGAGCTGGAGGAGCTTTAAGGTCCCTTCAACACAAACCATTCCACGATTCTATGATAGGCGTGTTATAAGAAGAACAGTTTAAATATGTCCAACACAGGGGCTGCCCCTTGTTCCCACAGGGGCTGGCTCATGGTGCTGCCCTCAGGGCTCTTGTTGAAGTCGTGTACAGCCAGCTATGAGCGAGGCAAACAGTGGCCAGCGCTCAGATCCACAGGCTGTGCTTTAATGAGAGGAAAGGAATGATGCACACCTTACTCTTTTCCTGCTGGAGCTCTATCTGGATGTCGGTGAGCTTGGCCCTCAGCTCTTCATTGGCAGCCTGCAGGGCGGCCAGGGCATCCAGCTTCTCCCCCCGGGCTCGGCCGCTGGGGCCCTTCTTGGACATGGTGATGCCGTGCGGCCCAGCGCTCGCTCCGGGCTTTCGGCCTCGCCTCCAGCCCTCTACATTTTCTTACTTGCCTGGAAGGAGGGAGATGACACAGCCATGGTCAGCACCGGCGTGGCAGGGGGTGCAGTACCCACCCCA
>NW_009913338.1:32519-48632 GCF_000696875.1 Nestor notabilis
AGACCCAGTCAGGGGTGACACTATTTGGTATCACATCTCTACAGAGCAAAACATTTAAATCACAAAGTACAAACCTCTTCTGGCCCCTCATTTGCACTGGAGCTCCCAGAGCGCAGAGGAGGTGGATGCTGGGGAGGGATGTCCAAGCACCATCCCCTGGCACCATCAGGGCTTGGAGATGGCAACAACTGAAAGCTGTTTTCAGGGTGCGCAAAATACTTCTATGTTCTTAAAAAAACAGCCTTAAGAAAAACAATGTTTGGTTTCCTACAAATACTTTCCAGATATTCATGATGCAAATAATAGAAGTAATAAAAACCAAGTCAGAAGCTACGGAAGGAAGCAGAGATTGCCCAACAGAACCAGGAGCTTTTGACACAGGATGTGAGGTGCATCATCAAACCAGCAATTAAAATCTATGCAGGTTTATCCAGGTCTGGGAACAAGGTAGGAGTTTTACTCATACCAAGAGGTTTTGAGTCAAATCTAAGCAAACAAAACTGAGAAAATCCATTCTGTTAAACAGTGGAAAATCAGGCAAAAGCGGGCCCAACTTCACAGAATTCTTACAGTAACATAGTTTGCAGTCCATTAATCCCAACACGTTCATAAACTACACAACAGACACAACTTATAGTAATAACCTTGGATTTGTCGGCAGAGGATAGAATATGAAGTACAGTGCTAAAAGCTACATGGATTTATTTTTATTCCAGAACTCCCCAACAGAGGCTTTGCCCACGGATCAACAGCAGCAGTGGGGAATGTGTAATGGCCATCAAAGTCTGCAGGGGCTGTGCCAAATTTATACATCATCTTATCAATGAAACCCAGAGGTCCTTTCTAATCAATACTGTTGAGAGGAAAAGGAAAGAGTGTGAGTTATTGAAATCATTTCCTTGCAAAAAAGATATTCTGGCTTAATGCAACTGTCAGGCACAGGGAGCCTCAGAGCAAGACAAAACTCACTCCAAAGAGGTTGCAATCTGAGACAGATGAAGGCAGGGAGAAAGACACTTTTTAACCTGTTAGTGCCACCTTTATGCTCTGTCCAGCCCCTGGTTCAGAAAAGTCGCTGTGAGTTCTATGTAAAAATAAATAATTAACTTGTTCTCAAGTCAATTAGAGCCCTGGGACCCGTGAGCTGTCTGCACAGAGGTGAACGTGACTGGTGGTACCATTGGGTGTCCTTGCTGCATCTGGCTTGGTCCTTACATTGATGCAGACAGACAGGCCCTTAACATCCTGCCTGGGATCACTCTGTGTGGAACACACCAGTGTGAGGGGTGCAGCTCACTGAGAACCCTTCCTCTGAGCAGTACTTAACTCAGTGCTCATCAATAGTGTGAGTAGCTTTAACTTCATAGAAACCTGAGGACAGCAAGAAATTCTGGGCTGTGGCTGGAGGCTTTGTTTAGCTCTGGAGTAGTGGAATGGAGGTTTTCTCCCAAAATGTGGCGGTTTCTCCAGTGTTACAAAGAGCCATCAAATCCCAGCCTGGTTTGGGTTGAAGGGCCCTTAAAGCTCCTCCAGCTCCAACCCCTGCCACGGGCAAGGACACCTTCCACTAGAGCAGGTTGCTCCAAGCCCCTGTGTCCAACCTGCCCTTGAACACTGCCAGGGATGGGGCAGCCACAGCTTCTCTGGGCACCCTGTGCCAGCGCCTCAGCACCCTCACAGGGAACAGCTTCTGCCTCAGAGCTCATCTCAGTCTCCCC
The DNA here is from genome assembly GCF_000696875.1 of Nestor notabilis. NCBI lineage: Eukaryota > Metazoa > Chordata > Aves > Psittaciformes > Psittacidae > Nestor > Nestor notabilis. The sequence goes on from NW_009913338.1 coordinate 34,238, forward strand.
TTGGGCAGGTTCAAGCCATTCCCCTTGGCCTGTCCCTACATCCCTTGTCCCAAGCCCCTCTCCAGGTTTCCTGGAGCCCCTTTAGGCCCTGGAGCTGCTCTAAGGTGTCCCCTTCAGGAGCCTTCTCTTCTCCAGCTGCCCCAGCCCAGCTCTCTCAGCCTGGCTCCAGAGCAGAGCTGCTCCAGCCCTCGCAGCAGCTCCGGGGCCTCCTCCTATTTCTTTCACACTTTGTGTCCTTTTGGGAGGATCTTCTCTTACAACCACATTACTCTCTCAAAGCACTATGGAAGCAGAAGCCCCATGCTGCTGCCCAAGCTCCTTCATAATCACCCCATGCAAGTTTTCAGTCTGAGGAAAGAGACTATGGCAGTGACAGCCCAGTTCACTCCTACTCAGATGATAACCAGCAAAGAAACATTCCCCCAGCTCCAGACACAGGTGACTCACTACAGAAGTCTGTTTAAAAACAGACTGTGAGAAATATGAACAGGAGTGAAGTCCTGATTGAAAGCCCTGGGGGAGCAGGTAACAAGCACATGGAAATGCTAAATGGGGAAACACCATCAGCAAAGAGAAGGATCAAAGTCATATTCAGAGAACTGGATGATCCTAAAAGCTGTAGTAACAGCGGAGTGTGAAATTCAGTGTTAAAAAGGGTTGGTTTAATAAAAGAACTTGGTTGTCTTCCAACCGAGTTCTCAGACAAGACTTTGGCCAACTTCAGAGCTGAGGAAAAGGACAACGCAGTTTTGTTTCACAGCAGAGAGGATTGGGAATTTTACAACAATGTGTAAATGGACAGGAGAATGTAAAACCTGATGCAAAATGTTTCACTGAAAACATTGACTTGCTGAGATAAAACCATACCCTGAACAGATTACATGTGCTTCTCATAAACGTCCTGGGATTCATTTTGAACTGGCACTACATTGCCAGTTTAAAATAAATCCTTACTTTAAAGAGCTGTTTCAGTTATACTATAAAAATACACCAAAAAGCGCTCAAATTTGGGAAAATACTTCCAAGCTTGTTAATACTGACCTTATTATTGTGGATAATGATCTTTGTGGACGTGACAACCTTCAATGCATTGGTTTATTCGTCATGACTCACAGTCAACACCACCATGGAACAGCTCTATTCCCCGTTCAAGCAGGAGTAAAGAGGCTTAACAGCTCAGGGCAGCTGTGGTGAGAAAATAACAATACATAACAATAGTAAAATAACAGTAAAAAGTAATAGTAAAGTATCAATGTAATAATGACAGTAAAATAACAATATAATAGTAAAAGACAAGTATGATAGCAATAACGGAACAGCCTGATTTGAATTCTAAAAGCAAAACCTTACATTTATGGGGAAGAAAAGAGCAGAGGGAAGCAGCAGCCTTTGGGGATACATCTATGGGATACATCTATGGGATACGAAGCCAGGAGAGGGCTGAGAGCATCCGGGGGAAGTGGCTGGAGTTTGGGAGTAAGCAGGCAAAGCTGCTGAGCCAGGGAATGGAGCAGGATGAGCAGTCACTGCAAATCTACACTGGGTCAGAGTGGGGAGACTGAGACCTAGAGAAAAAAGAAGGGAAAATGTAAAATTCCTGGTATCAGTTGACCAAACCAAGTTAGTACAAACAGCCTTAATTCTCAGCCAGATGACTGACTTTGTAGCCTTGAAGTTTCCATAAAGAGAAATGTGTCTGGTTGGTCAAAGACAGAGAATGAATAACATTTTACAGATATTGCCTGAAAACCTACAAACCAGAGTGGATGTTCTTTGCATTTAAGATTCTTGCTTCTTTGTGTAAGACAATGCAACCCATCAGTGATCTACAATGGGGGCCTAAAAAACCCTCCTGCTTTATAGAGAAAAAATGGGGCAGACTGTGGCCACAGGCACTGAATTCTCCCGACTGCAATGAATGGAGCAGTGCACATTACAGTTAGCTACTTAAATGATGTGTTCTGCTGAGAGATGCAGAGGGCAGAGCCAGGTTATTCCACAACTCAAGCTGAGCACCAGCACAAGACAGGCTTTTCACGGCTTACATGTGAATGTCAGACAAAGTAATTTGAATGAGACAGGGATTTGTGAGCATAACCTCAAGCAGAAGGATTATTTTTGACAAAGGGCTACAAGAATTGTTGTTTCTTTGCTTACAGAAAACAAAACTAAGGGACTGATACAAGTAAACCAAAAGGCAAAAGTGTTATCAGAGGCACACAAGGAGAAGCGCAGTGGTTGGGAACAGTGGGGAGTCATCAGGTCCCTGGACACACACTGGAGAGTAGGGAATTCTCAGGCTGCTGTTTGGATTGTAAGGAAAACCCCCAAAGCATGGTTTTATCCTCAGAACCGGTGATAGACACAGAGGCTCTTCCTGCACTCAGTGTTCTGCACACTACAAAGGGATATACCCACTTTGGGGTCATTCCTCCATTTGGCTTGTGCTGGGTTGTTGTTCCCAGGGATAATAATGGGAAATGAGGCTGGGCAGAGTAAGGCAGCTCCCCAGTGACAGCCACAAGCTTCTGTCCATGCCATGGGACAAGCAGCATTGTTGGGAACTATGAAAGTGGTCGCTTGCACTCATGAAAGGGACAGTGGTGTCTGCTGGTGCATGTCTGCACATGGAAAACCCATCTGGGCACGGGGGGACAAAGGCCAGTCTTCAAAGTGAGGCACTCAGGGAAGCCACCTCCTACAAAGCAGGCACCCTGCCTCTGGAGTATTACCTTCTTTGTCTCTTTTTCTTTTTTCCAATGAGTTATATAGAAGGGGCATCTCTAAGACACCTCATCCTACTTGAGCAGAAAGGTCTTCAGATTGTTGTAACTCAGAGAATATATTATGTACGTTTGATATTGAAACCAGCATCAATAACGCAGCATGAGCTGCCTTGAGGAGGGCTCCTCGCGTTGTGCCTCCTGACTTGCAATCAGCCATCCAGGCTAACTGGGAAATGTGTTTTCTAGGTGACAGCTTCTGAAATCAATGTTTCGCTGCACTGAAAAATAAATGAATAAAACCCTGCCCAGGGTGCCAATAGTTTAACCAGAACATCACTGCAGCAGAACACTATTCCTACAAACTCTGAACATTTCAAATGTATGATACAGCCTTGTGAAAGCTGCTGGTTTCTGTTTTAGACCATGATTAAATTGAGACTAATTTGATAAACCACTTTGTTTTTTCTTAACAAACCCAGGTGTGGGTAACTCAACCTGGTTCCAAAGGAGCACATCCATCTGTCCTGACCACGCTTTTGCTGAGAACATTCTGGGTTCAGAACAACACTTCCCACCAAACCCAGGCGGAGCTACTGGTGTAAGCAAAGCCGGGGCACGCAGGACACTCACTAAGGATGTTACAGACTTGTGTCTGGGGCCCTACTTTCAGTCAAGTGACACACTCACTGGGAAATGTTGTCATGTGTGGAGATCCCCACTCTAAGCAGAACACCCTGCACTACCATATGCCAGCGCACCCCTCGTGGGCTGCCCACACTGCAAAGTGAACACACTCCTTTACCAACAGTTGGCTGGTTCAGAGCAGATCTGCTTCCATAAGGGAAAAAAAACATCCAGCCAATGTTTTCCAGTGAGAAATAAGTTCTGAAACTGCTCTTTGATGAAATAATATCTGAATTGAATCAGTAACACCCCTCCCCAAGCCTCAGCGCGCAGTATCGAGTCTCTGCAGATGAAGTCTAGCCAAAGTTTTGCTTGGGATTAGATCAATTCCAACAACAGCTTTAACAGACACATGTCAAATCCTGACTGACCTGAATTTCTCCTCAAAGATTAATCCTTAGACATGGTGAGCTTTAACTCTTTGCTGGGTGGACCATGGTTACAAGCAAAATGCTGCACCCTGTGAGCTATAGACACAGTGTATGTAGGCTCCTGCTACAGAGGTGACTGGCTGCATCACACACACGTATTTACATCCCATCCACTGATTTTTCATCACAAGTTTTACACAGTTAGTTGGGTTTTTAAATGCAGAGCACAGCTGGGTGTCAATTATGTGAATAGTCAATGGTTTATAGTGAAAGGGAGGAGATATATGGAATTTCCGAGCTGGAAGACAGAACTGCTGCTAGATCTCAACGTGTGCATCTCAAAGCAGGACACCCATTAAGCTCTTTCACATCTCTCAAGAGCAGAGAGTGAAATAATTAATCAGAAACAGTGGCTGCTACTTAGAAAGCTATTTTTTGCTTCTTTCTCAGACACTCCACAACACTTAAGGTTCAAGAATCCACTGGAGTTATTGCAATAACATTACAGTAGGACACCTATCCGAGTTCTCAGTTAAACCAGAGCAGCTCCAGTGAATAATTCCACTGATTTGAGGATTATTAGTGAGGAATGCACTTCAGACTTAATTCCCTCTGTTAATATTGTGTCATTCCATTATGCTGATGGCAAACAAACCGTTTGGGTAATGTCATCCATTTCCCAAGGAATCCATGCCTGTGTAATTACCCACAATCAGCTGGAACACAGATGGCACCGTATGATCCAAAAGCACTTTATGGAAACATTGAAAGCATGTTATTAACATCCCATAATAACTGTTTAACGCTACCTCCCCACCCATCTTCTGCACCAACACGCAACACAGCTGGATGGGAGAGAAGGCAGCATTTAACTGAACACTGCTATGAAAGATTTTCAGTTGTTGGATTTAATCAATTCATAAATGAGCTTCAAAATAGCAGACTCCAGTGTGGCAACACAAGCACTGCTGGTGAGAGTTCAGAATTAACACTGATTTCAGAGTGACTCATCCTCATCCAGCCCAGCTTTAGGGACTGGGCAGCGTGGAGACACACTGCTGGGAGGAGGAACCTGTCTTTGGTCTGGTTATCCAAAACAGGCATTTCTACTTGACAGTTTGCTTTATTTCTCAGTAGATGTGTGCTACTGGTCTAAATGAAGGCAAAAATTCACATCACTGTGAGGGTGCTGAGGCACTGGCACAGGGTGCCCAGAGAAGCTGTGGCTGCCCCATCCCTGGCAGTGTTCAAGGCCAGGTTGGACACAGGGGCTTGGAGCAACCTGCTCTAGCGGAAGGTGTCCCTGCCCGTGGCAGGGGTTGGAGCTGGAGGAGCTTTAAGGTCCCTTCCCACACAAACCAGGTTGGGATTCTGGGATTTAACAGCAACAGAAAAGAGTTTGAATGGAAAGTCAATTAATCTCCCAAATGAAAACAGTTGCAAGTTGTAAGGTGCCATCAAGCTCTTTCAAACCTTATTTTTCATTACTAAATAACCCAGTTTAAACAACCTTTTCTTAACAGTTGCTGAGACTCCTCTCCTAATTTCAGCCTAGCTCTGCCCATTTAGTTAATAGTGAGCAGGTCCCTTTATCTGTAACTGATTTATAAAGAAAGCAAACCCATGAGCAACTCAACAGACTCGTTGGAGATCTACTGTGATGATAAATGAGTATCTACAATACCCGGGGCTGGGCAGCAGTACCCACCGGCAGCAGCAGCGCGGGGATCAACACCATTCCTCTCCCACTAACATCTGCTTGAGAAGGACAGGCCGGGGCAGGGGCTGGATGTCCAAAACCTCATGGAATCAAGTGTGAGCCCTCCAGTGTTATCTCAGGCAGGGAGATGGACCCTGGGGAAGACCAGGAGAGCTTTAGATAAAAATTCCAGTGAGAGGGAGACCTTTTGCATTGCAGTAACTGAAGAGACAATGTGCCACTGGTCAAGGTCCTGGCAAGAACACTGCTGGAGAAGATAAAGCCAAGAGAGATCAATTTGGAGGTGACAAATGAGTTCAGAAACAGAAGCTGGTCAAATATCACATCACCAGCACTTCTGATTTAGTGCTCAGTATCAGACAACAGGCTGCTGGACATCTAGAGAGGGCAGCACTAGATGAATACTCCATGTGAGAACTGGAACCAGGATGGGAAAACCATAATGAACTAATGGTCATGCCTATGTATTGCACACAATTAGCTGGAGTTATTTTAGGTACACGAGTTTCTATCAGATTATAACATCAGAGCGTGTGGAAGGAAAATACAGAACAGTTCTAGAAATGATGCTGTGCTCTGGGGGTTATGAAGTCAGGCTCAGATCCCTTTCAGAAGGAAGCTGGCAATTCAATACACCTGAGCTCCACAGGACCCAGCCAGAGCAGTGCTGGTTCATTACTGGTGTCCATCCATGTACCTGTGCAATCTCTCATGGCAAACTGGGAGACAAGTTAACAGTGGGAGATTTTTTCTTCTGAAAGGAGAGAGCTGCAGAGACACACACACAGGGTTGAAGTTGTACCCTTATACAAAAGACAAAAGTAGAGTGTTGCTGTGGCCAGTTTTAGTTACAAAGACAAGGGGTTTGTGAGTCAGAGCAGCAGTTCTAGGGTGCAGTAGCACCATCTTCAGGAACAGGAGGTCATCCTGTAGACCTGGGGCTTCCCAAGGCCCTGAGGCAGCTACAGCAGTGAATTTACTGAGTGTGAACTTACACAATAGCTGGGGTCCCACTGAGAATGATCTTTCTTACACATGGGATGGGCCAGGAGTCACCCCCGAAGCCAGGCTAAGGTCTGATGACAGCCAGAAACACCCCACAGCCTGGGTTGGAAAGGGCCTTAAAGCTTATCCAGCTCCAACCCCTGCCATGGGCAGGGACCCCTTCCACTAGAGCAGGTTGCTCCGAGCCCCTGTGTCCAACCTGTCCTTGCAATGTCTCTGTTAAAAGTTACTAATGGACACAGTGAGAAAAAGAAACAAACAAAAATTGCACAGATTTGTAAATATTGCTGTGTTTTGCCTGTCACTTGGCTACAAATTAACAGAAACCTTTGTTTGTTTTGTCTGTAAACATCAGAATTGCTACTGGATGTACCAACTAGTACCCTAGGGACACAGGAGCACTGTCAGCGTGAACCACTGCACACCTCAGTGTTTGGTTACGTTTTCCCAGGTTTCATGCTCTAGTGGAAGGTGTCCCTGCCCGTGAAAAAAAAACCGGGGTTTAAGGTTTAGCGGGCAGCAATCCCGGCCCGTGGCAGGGGTTGGAGCTGAAGGAGCTTTAAGGTCCTTTCCAACACAAACCAGACTTGGATTCTGTGAACAGGGGTGCTGGAGAAGAGTGGTGCAGTCAGCCACAGACGTGTCACCTCACATCCTCACCGACACCAGGCTCTTCCCTTGATTCCACCGGGATAGGAATCACAGAATCAACCAGTTGGAAAAGCCCTTCAAGCTCATCCAGCCCAACCTTTATCCCAGCCCTGCCAAGGCCAACACTAACCCCTGGCACTGAGGCCTCGGCTACCCGGGCTGTGAACACTTGCAGGGACGGTGACTCCAGCCCTGCCCTGGGCAGCCTGTTCCAATGCCTGAGCACCCTCTGGGCAAGGAATTGTTCCTCAGCTCCAGCTAAACCTGCCCTGGGGCAGCTTGAGGGGTGGCTGCTCTTTCCCAGGGAATCTCTTCCAGCTCCTAGGGGCAGGGGATGACACGCCTGAGCTGCACATGGGCACAGGTCAGAGGGGCCTCCCTGCAGCGGCTCATCGCCAGGGCAGGTGCAGCTGGAATGTTAGGAAAAAGCCGAGAAGCAGTCCTGGAGAATGAGCAGAGAGGAGCTGGTCAGTGCTTTGAAGAAAAGCAGCCTATAAATTCTTAAATACCATATTTAGTCCTTATAATACGAAGATTAGTTATTTTCCAGAGGCATGTCAAAACATTGCCACCCTGAAAGAATGTTGCATGTGGAAGCCATGGCTGTACCAAACACAAGGGAATTCACCGCCCTTTGATACTCTATTTCCTTGCATTTGCTTCTGGTACATAGAGAGCCCATCCTGATTAGCCAAAACATGCTCAGGATGATGGGCTGTCAGCTCGGAGAGCAGAACTGAGATGTGCTCCTGTAAACCACAGCCTGAGCACTGAGGTCCATAGAGAAGGACCTCACTGACACTTGTGCTGTGAAGCAGAGTCATGCTGCCTGCACTTCCTGCTGCTATTACTTATTGCAGTTTTGCCTCTCATTTCAGAAATGGCTCTTTCTGCCCTTTATATCTTCAAGGGCATTTCTGATTCTGAATGGCTAGCTTGGCATTTTGCTGACATAACTCGGAAAAGATTGACTATCCTTGTGTTCCTCTAAGGAGAAACTAAAGGTTAAACTGAAAATTCCCCATCCCTGGCAGTGTTCAAGGCCAGGTTGGACACAGGGGCTTGGAGCAACCTGCTCTAGTGGAAGGTGTCCCTGCCTGCGGCAGGGGTTGGAGCTGGGTGAGCTCTAAGGTCTGGGATTCTATGATTCTATGAACCAGCACATCTTAACTATTGGAATACTCAGTATTTACACAGAAAGGGAAAAATACTCCAGTTCTATCTGGTTAAGTACATATATTTTCAACTATAAAGAAAAGATCTGTTTGAAAAAAGATTTTAAAGCCAAAGCAGCCCAGCCTCTGAAGATGACTGAATACATCCTAAAGCAGAATGTGCTCCCAGATAGCGAAACAGAAACAAATACCCCTCATGAACCCTGCAATGACAAAGCTCACGCTTCTCTAAGGAGAGGCACAGCAACAAGTCGGAAGGCAAATGCTGAAGGCACAGAGGGAAGCAGAGTGAGGGGTGAGAAATGCCTGTGTGCCATGGCACAAACCAGGTCCTGCCATGCTGAGGCCACGCAGCTCCTGCCGACCTTGCCAAGGTGATCCCCTCAGTAGGTGCCTCTGCATTAACCAGATGTGCGTGGCTGGGAATTTTTAAGCTATAATCTGATCTTTCAAAGCTGATTTGATTTGAGATGCTGCAGTCAATTTGCTTGGCACACAGACACCCATTTCTCTGTAGTTTCACAGACCAGCTCAGTAAGAGGGTTTCGGACTTCCATGCACCATGGCAAAACCAAACCTGCTCTGAAACATTTCATGCTTTGAAGAGAATAAGAGGGTAAGGATGTTTCAACCTCACTTTAACACTCAGAGGATCCATTCCTCCAGGAAAAGCTTATTTCCAACACAAAAGCTCTATAACTTCTTTTAACAAGACCAACAACCAGAAAACAGGCTGATGGGAAGCCTCATTCAGTTTGTGCACATGAGCATATCAAAGATACAATTCCAGTTATTTACAAGCATAACATAAATTGCCCCCCCTAATGCTACACTCCATGTTATAAGCATCGCATTGAAGATGAACACAATTGGAATAGTTTTTTAACTATAAAAATCATCGGGATGAGCAGCTCAGAAGATGGACCACCCAAACCAAGCGTGTATGTGATGAGAGAGTTGTTAGAAGTTAAACCAATAGAGCCTCCTGCCACCAAGAATGACAAACACTCACAGAGGATTACATCCCCAATAGCACCATGTGGCCTCCACCCACCTAGAAAAGCCACCTACAGACCAATACACAAATCACTGTAAAAAGCCCATAACCCCCCCCAACAGCAGAAGTTCTGGCACAGGAGTCTCCTGTGGCTCACTAGAGCTGAGCAGCAGCTCTGAAAGCTCTCCTGATGTTTGCTGCTCCCCAGGCATGAGGTCCTGAAGGCCCAGGCGCTCCTGGGAGCACACCAGCACTGGCATCAGAACACGTCAACAGAGCTGAGGCTCGGGTCAGTTTGCTGGTTCTGCTCAGGGACAAAACTAGGACAACCTCGGCATACGTAAATGGGAAAAAGGGGAACCTCAGCAGCTGCTTCTGCTCGTGCTCTCTATTGGGTCACTACAATTTACTTGCAGGAGTTTGCTTCTGTGGCTGAGTCCCTCATTCTAAATCTACAAAAGTAGATTTGGATTAGATACAAGAAGTTCTTCCCTGTGCGGGTGCTGAGGCGCTGGCACAGGGTGCCCAGAGAAGCTGTGGCTGCCCCATCCCTGGCAGTGTTCAAGGCCAGGTTGGACACAGTGGCTAGGAGCAACCTGCTCTAGTGGAAGGTGTCCCTGCCCGTGGCAGGGGGTGGAGCTGGAGGAGCTTTAAGGTCCCTTCCAGCACAGACCAGCAATAGCTGTGGCTGCTCCACTCCTGGATAACCCGAGTGTATTAATGTTTTAACAAAAAATATGTACAACTGTGCAAACACACACGGATCACCAAAGCCACAGGAGCAGCCCATGCCTCAGCTGCCACACCGAAGCGCCTGTGGCCACCTGCACAGGCACCTACTCACCAGCAGCAAAGGACTTCCCAGCCTGAACCATGAGCAGTGTTTGGGTAGCAGACATGTCCTCAGTGAGACCTTGCACCTAACTGTGCAAAGGATGTGAGAAGGTACATCTGAATCTCAGCTTCACAGAGTACAGCTGAAGGCTTGGACGCCTGTGTCATTAACTGCTTAAGGAGATGTAGTGACATGATGTGTGAGAAACTCTAGTCAGGGATGGGGGATAGAAACAGAGGAGAAATTACTGCTAAAATGAGGAGATTCATGGCTGTGAGCTCCAAGGACCAGAGCTGGGCTTGGCAGTGTGTGATGTTCTGCTGGAGACCTGTGAAAAAGCAGTAAAGTGTAAGATATACAAATCTGCTGATAGCAGGATTATTTAGGTCAAGCAAGATGAGAGGGGAATATAAAGCAAGAAAAAGGAAGACAAAATAAAACAATAAATTCAAACTAGAGAAATAGGTAACTAAGCAACAGTATGGGAAAGTACAAGATAATCTGTGTTTAAAAATACAATTTGACATATCCTGCAAACAGAGATTTAGAAGGAAAGACCAAGTTATCACTGAGGACATCTGTTGTGTATGCAGCTAGGTAAATAAGACACTAGATCGTAACAGCAGGAGATGGGAGATAAGCTGAAAAGCATTATAACCTTGGAGAGAGACGAGTGGTAGGTATTCATTATGACATTCATATTTGTCTAAAGGAAACATAATTGCTGTGACCAGGTAATAAAGGACTGGGGACCTGTGATTTTGTGAAAAGCCATCAGACAAGTAGTTAGAAAATGACTGATATTATGTAGGAAAAAAGGATGTTTCATTTACTTGTTCACACAAGAACAAGAAGCTGCCCTGTGTGGCACTGGCAGAGGACAGTTACATGGAGCTTCCAGCAGAAGATATATGTTCCACTGTGTATCACACACCACAGACCCCAGCAGCAGCTCCCCACTGTTCTGCTGCCCTGGGCTCAAACCACCACAAGCCAAAATCAACTGGGGACAAAAGCAGAGCCAGGAGGTGCAGGGTGACAGTGGCAGACCCAGCAGCATTCAACCCCAATGCAACCTGTGACAGTAACCTTAGAAGGTGTAACACCAACTCTGCTAGAGGTCCCCTTGCTTCAGCAACCAGAGCAGCAGCATACCAGGTTTGGCTGCGGATGCCTCCCAGGTTTGTCCAGAGCAGGACCGTTTCACTCTGCAACCCTTGCTTTGATATACATCACACAAACCCTTTACAAATGAGGATCCAGAGCATTCCCGGGGCTGGCATGTGGTTAGTGATGGAGCCTCCATGACATCCTGCAACACCAACCCTCTGAGGTGACTGCTGGAATCAGTGGAGCAGGATGGGGTAGAGAACTGTTTTAACTACCTAGTGTAGCACCTACAGCAGCCCTAGAAGGGAGCTTGGTCTGGGATCCTGGCTTCCCCAGTCTCTTCCGACTTTTACATATTTGGGCTGTGGAAGGATGCTAAAAGAAATAAAATACATTGCATTAAAATTATACGGCCTTTGTAGTTCACAGGGGCTGTTGTTGTTTGGGGGGAGACTGTTTGTTTGGGGAGAGACTGTTTGTTTGGAGGGTTTTTTAAGAGGCTTGTAGTAAAGCTGGCTGCAATTTCAGTCTATTTTCAGCCACATATAATTAGTAAAATCGAGCTTCATTCCTCACAGTTAACTATCATTTCTACACAGCTCTGGATGTATAATTAAACTTTCACACTGCTTCACTTCTTTAAAGCATTCTCACTACATAGTCAGGAGTTCTCCGGTAACTAACTGCACACAGAGCTCATGGAGGAGCTCCTCCCTCTGCAGCCTCCCCGTTGCTTCCATCAGAGGATCATTTCACTCCGAGTTCTGCTCCTCACGCACTATGGTGAAGCTCAGCTGATGTGCATGGACGGATGCTCACCCCTCTGACCCTGCTGACTCTCAGTCCATGAAGCCCATGCAGGGTAATATTCTGCTATATTATGGTCTATAAATAGGGCTGTGGAGCCTCCCAGTCTAACCACGATGTGATGAGGAGGTTGGTGACATTGTCCTTGCTTCTGGTGACACCTCAGCTTAATCCCAGCTCTCACCGAGCATGCATTACGGAGCTAACGTGTCTCTACATAAGTTTTTAAACTTGTACTCAATTAAATCACCCACAGATAAACCATCACGGTACAACTCCCTGGTGCTGCCCAGCAGCACAGGAGCATCCCAGCGGCAGTCGGGTTGGATCAGTTGCGATCAGTTGCTTTTTTGGCCTCCAACCAGCACCAACAACACCTCAGAGTTCCCCATCCAGAGTCAAACAAGTGTCAGTGCTCAGCACAGTGTTTAAAAACATTCATACTGAAATCTCACATGTTGGACCCAAGTGTAGGTTGGATGCACATTGCACTTTTGGGCCATGGGGCTCCATGATGGAGAGGAGAATGTGAATGTGAACACAGCTTGCAGGTAGTTTCAGCCCATTTTGGTTTGACAGAAAGGAGCCCTGCAGGCACTGGATGAGACTCAGGAGCTGACCTCAGCACTGCCCTGCATCAGGTTGTAGTTAGGAAAGAATTAAAACATATTTACATGGCCATAAAGAACATGCACACAACGTCCAAGACCGTATTTTCCCCTTGACAACAGTTTGCTACTGCAACATAATTAAACTTAGGATCCTGTTCCTACTGAAATCAGTGACAAAATCCCCTCCTCGGGGGCACAATAAAACAAATACTGCTGTATTATGAGTGTAACAGCCCCAGGGAAGGGGGAGGAGAACGCACCCTGTGACACACACACTGTGCAGAGCCACCACCCCGGCTCCACGCACCCCTCCAAGGCACCACTCCAGTGCTGGGCAGCTCCTGCTCAGACCCTCCACACCCTCTGCCTTTGCTTGTGCCAAAACCGATCAGCTGGTTAAAGAACAGGCCAGGAAATACATTTTAGCAGCAAAATACACCACCAAAATGTGTGCGATGAACTCTCAGAGGCCGAGGCTCCCAGCACAAAGCAGTGTGCCACCTCCGCCCCACACAGCAGCAATGTATTCCCCGTTCAGATCCAGACTTTCTGTGCACAATCTGCGTCAGGCGTCAGGACTGAAACAACAACATGTCTTGACCCTTCATTTAAGGAGAATATCAGCCCTTCTGGCTCCCTTGGTTTCAATTTCTGTATCAAAATCCCATGGTTTCTTATCTCATCTTGTGTGAAAGCCGGTGCACAAGGGCACGGCCCAGGTAGGTTGGCCTGGAGCAGATCTGCTGTGGTGAGGAGGGGCAGAGAAGGAGCCCAGGGCTCAGGCACCCGGGCAGGGCCAGCAGCCTCCCTGCTCTCCTGCCTGCAAAACAGAGACCAGCACATCCCTGCTGCCTCCTGAGCTGCGCACACACAGGATGAGACCTCAGCTCCTGCCCTTGGGGCCGTCAGTTCCCCCTGCAGCATCCTGTGCAGTGGATGGAAGGTTGAGCTGGGCTGAGACCTCTGCAGCACCAACCCCTAAAGTTCACAGGATCCCAGACTGGTTTGGGTTGAAGGGACCTTAAATCTCACCCAGCTCCAACCCCTGCCCCGGGCAGGGACACCTTCCACTAGAGCAGGTTGCTCCAAGCCCCTGTGTCTGCCAACAGTCCAGGGGGGGGGCCAGCCACAGCTTCTCTGGGCACCCTGTGCCAGCGCCTCAGCACCCTCACAGGGAAGAGCTTCTCCCGTGATTCTGTGATTTGACACCCGGTTCTGCAGGCTGAACATGACAGCAAAGCTTCCAACAGCAATCTTCGGCTGTGCATCCAAACCACCGAAACGTGGTACTGAAGGGAGTACAAACAGAGCTGCTACAACTCCAGCAAACAAACACCAGGGCAGAGCCTGGAGGAGCACCAGGCCTGAGCGCTGTGGGATCCAGGAAGGCGAGGGAAGCGGAGCAGACGCTGAGGGGATGCTCTAACGGATCAGTGGCTGCTCCGCTGCAGGGTGCACCCAAGCAGCGCAGGAGGAAACGCAGCCGCTCCCCACCCCCTCACCCCCGATCCGTGGGAGAACACGCTGAATGTCTCTGTCTATCGGGACAAGCTTCCCGGACATGCCGGCACCCCCTTCCCGTGCTGTGTCCCTCCTGCTCCCCACCCGTGCCAGGGGATGCGGGAAGGAGCTGCATCCCGAGGTCCCTGCCCTCGGAGAGGGAAGGAGCTGTCACCGTGATCTGCCCGGCACTTGCCTTGGAG
>NW_009913339.1:0-55512 GCF_000696875.1 Nestor notabilis
CCTTCCAACATAAACCATTCTATGATTCTATGATGATGAAAGTCATATAAAGGTCTGGAAGTCATCCTTATAAGCAGTGCTCAATTTTTTTATTACATTTTATTACATTGCATTTGTTAGATCTGCAGATGGTTTCTCTAGGAAAAGCTAGAAAATATAATCTTGTTGGTCTTTTTATAGAAAGATATTAATAAATATTCACAGATCTCTTTTAAAAAACGTATGTAGAAGGTGAGAATGACTTTTGAACATACTTATTCTATTTAATTGTTGATAACATACAGTGAATAATACCTAAAATGCATTCAGTCTTCCAGATGGTCTTTGAGGTTCTGACCCTTCAGTGACCTTTGGATGTAGCCAAGGACAGCTGTGAAGGTCAGGGTCAAGGAGAAGTACAAAGCGTTTGCGGGTTTATGGCTGAGATGTGGTGTGTCTTCAAGCCCAAACATCCTGCTTGTTCTTGCTTCACAGCTCTTCCTAAACAGCTATTTTTGCTTCTGGTGTGGAGAGACCATTCGCTGTGGATAGAAATGAATTTATGACTATCTGTTATTGACTTGTAAAGGAGATATAGCAAACCTGCTCGCACTTTCTTCTTGCTTGTATCTATTTCAAGAACATTTCTTAGATGCAGAAGGTGAAGAAGGAAAACCACCAAGGCATAGTCTTCAGATTTACTCTGGGCAAAAATTACCCCAGAGCAACCACACACATCCCCTTTCTTCCTGAGGATGTGGTTTTCCTTGAAGCCGATGCACTAATTGCACTGCTTTTATCTGTTGGTGTAATGAAAAAGAAATCTTTTGACTCAGTATTCACAAAGTAAATGTGTGATTTAGAAGAACACGTTCTTCATAGTGGATGATGCCTTGCAAGATAAACAAATGCAACATTTTCTAGGGACAGGGAATTACTTGCTGCTGTTTTAAGGGGATTTGTGAGACTTGGTTGTTTTCTTAAGAATAGCTGACAAAATTCCAAAAGCTTTTGTGAAGGAAGTATGTTAGTGATATGCCATTAGTATTAAACACTCCCTAGAAAGTATTCACCAAAAGCAGGAAATGCTGCTGAATATTTCTATTTATCCTTCACCTGCAAAATAATAAAAAATCCCAGGTGTAATTTCTAACTATAGAAGGGGAAAAACTCCTAAATTTTACATTCCCCTTTCTTTTTTTAAGGAAACTAATTTTGTCTAGATCAAAGAAGCACTCTTATTCAATTTATCCCATGGCTTGTAGATTTCAATACCTGTAATCTGAAGGTTATTTTATTGCTTACAGTGCAGTTAAAATTCAATTTTCAAACTCCCTGTTCCTTTAGAGATTTAACTTGCCCTTGCCAGTTTTCCATTACAGAAATGTCTGTGCCTCAAAATGATTTGTGGTCAACTCATGTTAGGAAATTGTCATGAAGTATATGAAGAGACCGTTAATCCCTAGTATATTTTTAAATCTTACACCTGAACACTAAGAACTGGATGTAAGTCATGATTAGCCATCTTTCTTTTCTATTTTACTCTGCTGGAGAAAACTGATAAATATACTACTAAATCTGGTGTATTATTAGTATCCTTTTTGGCTATTATGGGACAGAATGTAAATCATGTTTTAATAACTAACGCCACTTTGAAAGACATCCGAACTTTAAATCATTTGAAACTATAATCCAAACTAAATTGTTCTTTTAAAGTCTTGTGCTGTTAATGCTGAAGTTGACCTTATGCTGAAACATCAGTGGCTACTGCTAGTTGTGTCCACTGCTGCAGTAAACAAAATCATAGCTTACTGGTTTATTTAAATCAGAGACAGCTGTAGGAATTACTTTTCTGCTATTGACTGGATAGACTAGGTGTCATTTCAGTATTTAGGAGGTCTATTGTGGGACAGTGAAGGTTAGAACATGAAATAAAGCTGTACCAATAAACATGCTTTTTCTTCTTGATTTACTTGATTTATGGTTTACTCTCCAACTCCACTAAACATGCAAAACAAGGAAGAATCACTGTGGTAAGACCTGCAGGCATCACATCTACCAAGTGGTAGTAAATGAGCCCTTAAAAGAAACAAGTTTTAGGGAAGTTAATAGTTTTCTGCATCTGAGTTAGTTGTAACATCTTTGTGGTATGATAAAAAAACCCTCCAATGTCATGAATATGTTGATGTGGAATTTTCTTTTTGAGCAATGAGGTCCTGACTATTCTCTCAGTTACTTTGGATCAGATCAGGAATGACTGTAGGTCCTCTGAAGATTTGAGAGTGAATTTCCCAGTGCAGGCACTGTTGTCCTTTGGTGCACAGTATGTGCAGGCAAGTTGGCCTGAAAGCAACATGGACTATGACTGAAACACTAACACCACTTCTAGCAGTGCTGGGCAGCCCTAGACCAGCTCACGTTTGAGTGGAGGTGACTGTGGGAAGGCTGCTGTGCAGTTCAGATTGTTGGTGCTAACCAGGGTTTGTCACTGGCAGTGCAAAACTCAGGCTGTGCAGAAAGAAAGAGTTGTTGCTCTTGCTAGTTTTTAAGGTAATAGGTAATGAGAACAGACTGTCCAAGCTGAATTCACTCCTACCATGACACAAACAAGAGAAACATTGAGATCTTTTTCTAACCCTGATGATGGGGCTATGGTGGCTAAAGAGCTCATACCCGTCAGACTCAGATGGTCATTTGAGACAATTGGTCTATGCTTAAATATTTGACACAAAGCAGTTATCAGGTCAGTGGTGCCAGGGGATAATCAAGCAGCCTTGCTGGAGGCTCCTGCTTCCATTCTAGGAATTGGAAGTCTAAAAGTTAGGTAAACCTCTTTTGCAATGTCTTCAACTTACCTGGAACAAGATTTTTCTGCAAACACATATTGAAAATAAGCTTCTAATTCACACAAGTACTACTGAAATTTTCTTTTATATTTAGAGTGGCAATATAGGTGGAATTTAGTATTTTGTTTTATTGGCCTTATAGTATCTCTAAGACACTGTAACACTAAAAATACCTGAATTCTTAAATACACCACAGATGAGAGACTTGGACAGTTAAATGGTGAGATGCAGCAGTTGAAATTGTGTTGTGAATTCAGTTCATGAGCAAAGAAGCCACTTACACTTTTCCTCGCTTATGAAGAGAAAATTGCATTACTAATATACTGAGCTGAATGATTCAGTAATAATATACTTACCTCTTTCTTAGCTTCATCAGTAGATCACAAATCACTTTACAAAGGAAGTAGATATAATTACCCTTATTTTATGCCGCAAACTCTGTAAAGAAACACAGAAACTCCAAAAAAGAAATATTGTGCTGCAGTTGTACTTAATTATAATAAATTAATATTATTATCAACTTTGTATTCATAAACCATCACAGCTGCTGACAGAGCTAAGAATCTTATGATATTTTTTGAATAACTACAGAAACGAGATTTCATCAGAATTCTCATAAAATTTTTGTCTGAACTGAGGTTTCTGTGCAGGTAAAGTAGGCGCTATTAAGAACAAGACGATAAAGCAAAGTAGAACATAGGTTTTCCATTGCACTTTAAATTCCAAAATATCAAAATGCTCACATTGTAATTTTTTTTTCTATTTTTAATTGAGAAATGCAGGTCCTACTATGTACCTACGTTATCCTCTGGCCTCTGCAAAGCACCTTGCAGTTCACTTAGAAAGGAATGTGCACTGCATTATGAGACGATAAAGCCATAGAACCTGAACCTCCCAAAAAAGAATAAGGTCCCGAACTGCAACTGCCATCAAACGCTGTGTTAATAAGATGCTGATTAACTTACCTATTTTTTTCAATCATTCAAGACACAGTGGTTGGGGGGGGGTTAAAAAAAAAAAAAACCAAATAAACAAAAAAACCCAACCAAACTAAAAACCCAAGAAATATTCTGTTTCTATTGCAAGCCTAAATAGTATCAATTTTTCTGACCAAAATATTTTCCTATGCTCTATTTTTTCTCTTCTTTCTTTCTCCTGATTTCAGTGCCCACCTGTGCTTGCTTCTATAGACAGTATAACAAGTTCAGGAATTTGATCTCACCTTTAAAAACAGTACTGTTGGAGAGCATATCACAGTTACTGAAACTGAAATGGAGCAGAGGAAATACTTGCTTATTTGAAAACTTACATAATTTTCCAAGTAAATGAAAACTGAAGCTGTTCAATATGTTCTTCATCTCAGGCAACATGTCAGTAAAGCTTTCTAATTGGTAAGGAGAGAAATCTTAACTTCTTTGGAATCTAGACAACTTTTCTTAAGATTTTTCCATCAACACTTGAATTTAGTTTTTCAACTGACAATATTTTGGCCACTTTCTGATTTTGGCATATTTCTAATAGAAATTGATAATATGGTACAGAGAGGCTGATCAAAAAAGTATGGTGAAATGGCAGGTACATTTCTATCTACAACAGTGTGCAAATATAATCTCTAATTCTTGAAAAGATTTGCAGTTTTAATATCACTGCTGAAGGAATAATTCGAGTGAGCTGCTGAGAATCTTTAAATCAATGCATACTTCTGAGCTTGAGCAAATACTTTTACTTTCGAGTTCATATAATTATACATTCCCTTGATTTATGATCTTGAGTTCCATAAATACCTGTCAGATAACTACTATTTAGAAACTTGTACATGTTTGCAGCTTGTTTGCAGTTTGTTTTTCCAAATTAAAATTTGTAACAGTAAAACTTATCAGTTTGGAGATAGGAGTTTGGTTTCTTAGGAGAGAACTGATTTACTGAATTTCTAAGATCAGATTCTTTGCAGTGATCTTCACTCTATCATACGACTGATCAAAGGAAACAGTCAGAATTGACAATCTAAATGTAATCTGCTGTTTCTATGGCTCTGGGGTCAACTAAGCAAGCATAGGGTAGTTTGCCTGGGAAAGAGAGAATCCTCATCTTTAGGGGTTTTTAAGAACAAGATATGGAAAAATCATTTGGGGAAAAAGACAAGTAGAATTCATGCAATGGTTTCCTATTGCTGCCTGCAATTCTGTAATTCTGTGATGCAATGACTAATAGATCATTAGAAGTAGCCAAAAATAAATAATATGTTCAATAAAAGTAAACCAGATTTTGCTTTGCATAGGCAAGCGTATGTACGTTCCTTCTATAAACTACAATGAAACAAATTATAGTTTCTTAGCTGTATTAGTAACTAGTTTGGTTTGGGTTTTGATGGGATTTTTTTGTTTTGTTTTTTTTTAAAGGTTTTTTTGTTTTCTTACAGCAGAGTACTGTGCTTCCTTATTTCTTCAAACACTGAGCCCAAAAGTTTATGATGTAATCAGAAGTAATACAGGCATTTGCAATTTTCAGTAGATAAAAATTTCTTATCTAATAGTTGGTTTTTTTCTGGTGAAATATTAGTAGAAATTGTTCTGGATTCATCAGATTTATAATGCATGAAATACATGAGTTGATATAGCTCGTAATAGGCAACACAGAAAATTGTAGAAAAGATCAACATATAACACACTTAATGACAGCCTTTATTGGGAGTGTCCCTCAATTTTTAGGACTTTTTTCCCTTCCTTTCAGCATCACGGAACATGCATAACTGTGCTTTTGTGTTGGTTTTGTACTTTAGACAGGATAGCTCTCTCAGGAGGATCTGTTAGCAGCTGCTCCACTGCATCCAGCTGCCTAGTGCTAGCGGTCAACAGCAATGGAATTTCATGTGTGGACGAAGAAGGTCCAAGTGTAACATACTTATTAGTGGCTAAACTCTGTCCTTCAGTGCCTTTGTGCTATGCAATGCCAAATGATATGATTCCTGGTAAGCAAAACCTAGAAGGTGAACTAGAAGCAGTCAGAAATGATCTCCTTCAGTGTATATCTTATGTGAGAAAATTAGCAACTCCACTTATTAGTACACTGAACCACTCATTCAAAATAGCTTTTACTGAAAATCTATTTGAGTTGTACCCTAATATCTTTTAATTAATGTGTGTAACAACATCATTGTTAGCAACCGCAAGAAAATATACAGCTCAGTTGCAATGCAGAAATTGAGAAGAACCGAATCTGTGTACAGGATTTTATTGTATAATCCAGAGAGGTGACAGGGAGATATATATCTCTCCATTACGTACAATATGAAAGCCATGCAGGAAGGATGGAAATGGCAGCTTCTGCCTTTTAAAATACAATAGGCAGTAAAACTGGATGCTGGGAATGATTCAGTGCATGTGTTAGAGTATGTGGGGGGAAAGTCTGTAATTATGAACAGATTGACAGTTGTGTGCACAGTAATTCCTTTCTGATGGATAGCCAAAGTGCTAATACTGGCGAGCATACATGAAGAAATATATGAAGAACAGGCGAAGGAAACCTGCTTTTCCTGGATCTGATCCCTGTAACCAAGCAAGCTTTGTGAGTTTTTTCTTATAATTAAAGCATTCACTGATTCACTTTTTTTCTCCAGTGGTTCTAGACTGGTTTCATTGTTTTTAAAATTAATTAATTAGTCTTTTCCAACATCAATTTTGTGACTGATTTTTAATATATATCCTATAAAATATATCCAGAGATGAACTTTCAAGGCTCATGAATTGCTGGGCCAGAATTGGCAACACTGAATTACAGTTCTTCCATTTGGCCACAAAAATCTTTATATCCTAGTTGTCACCAGTTTAAAGAGATGATTTAAAAGCAGTCAAGTGGCCTTTAAATGCCTTCAGAGATCCCACATAATTACACAGATGCCAAGCTCTACCCACAGGCAATCTGCAAAATTTCCTAGTGCTCATAAATTTCCTCCATTTAGACTAAAAAAGAAACTATTATTCTTGTTAATGTATCTGATTTTAAAATGACCTGAATGTCATAATAAATCAATTTTAACTTCCCTTCTTTGTTAATCTTTAAAATAATAAAATTTATAGAATATTTAAGATCTTAAATTAAAAGCATTTATCCACTAAGATAATTTATTAAGAATGGAAGTCAACATTACATTATAGGTGTCTCTTTATCAGTTGAGAAGTACTTGGTCAATGCAGAGGGCAGTAAAGACACATGATGCCAAGTGACTTCATTAGCTTTGTACAGAACAGAGGGATTTTCTATTTCAGGAATATCTGAGGAGAGTGTTTTGAAATATCCTGTAAGAACACTTAGTCTAAATTTCCTATGTCTTGTTTCGATCCCATCCTACTTGCTTCCTTAGTAAGATGCATGGGTCATATATTGTCACATTTACTGTTATTTTAGAGTATCTTCTCTTTTATCCTCAGCCTAAATGAGCAACGGCTGTCCTTAATAGTATGGGAGGTTTAAAGGATGCAGATGTATAGCTGATTAGTAAAGAGTGGAGCTTGATCCTCATCTCCAAAGCATGCAGGACTGAAAACAGAAATAGTGAAGGTATTTGGCACAAAGCATGGGAAGTGCACTAGTATAAATACAGAAGCACATAAACACATACGTAGTTTCAAACACTAAATATTTAATATCATGGCTGTGGAAAGGAAGACTCCATCTAGACCCTATAGTCATATTTTCCACATGTGAATATATCTGGCTTTCTAAACAACTCCGTATTGTATACATTTAAAGTATCACTAGCACAAATCATACACCTATCTAATTTGTCATTGCTTGCAGTGCTTTGGGTTTTGAGTTTCTTTTCCCAAATGATGGGTTGGTTTTGCATTTGTTGGGTTTTTAAAGTAAAGGAAAACACAAAATTGTTCTGAGGGAAATCCTAAAGCCAAAAGCAGGGATAAATATGCAGGTGATCATTGATGAGAAAATGCAGAATATTTGGAAACATGGAAAAGAACCTGACTTTCTGAGTCATTAGGTAGCAAGCACACTAGGACTCTAAGTAGTTCAATTTCTAATTCAGAGAACTAAATTAAAGTTGTGGATCTTTACATCTCATCCTCCATTAAAATATTCATGTGCAACAGGTGTTCATCTTCATCCAGGAGCCAGAAGAATCCTACTTTTCTGGGTTTATGATGTTACTTCTACCCTTAAAAAGGCCAAGTTGACTTGCCTGTGAAACCAGAGCTGTCTTCTCAACTCCCTCCAAGGTTTGACGTAGTTAGCAGTTTGTGAATAAGTAGAAGCTTGCTGCTGCTACTGTGTGCCATTACTGAAGAATGCAAATCTCTGGCTATCAGCCTTGACTATTTCACCGCATAGCTAAACGGTAAAACTAAGAATACAACTTACTCCATAGCACTCAGAAAGAAAAAAGTTAATTATCAGTTGAACCGTTTAGGAGAAATGAAACATAAACATGTTTTTTAAAGTTGTAACAATGCTATTATCTTAAACTGACAAGAACAGGAAGGAGAACTGCCAAAGAATAGTAGTAACAACGTGATAATAAAAGAGGTCTTGCAAATAGGAGCTGAAAAGCCACCACTTGTTTAAAATGATTTTAGGGTATAGGTATAGTACGCACTGTAAGAGAACAGGAAGGGAAAATCGTCACTATATGTTTGTTTAGCTGAGAACTTCAAGTTCTTAAAGGGAATGATGCAACTAATATACTCTTTCATAAATCTAAACCAGGGTAAGATTTTTTCAACACTTTGCTATTTTTAAAAATTCTCTCCTGATAATTTTTAAATGTTCTCTCGTATCTGCTTACTCACTGTGGGATTTATTTAGACACTTATTTATATGTAAGATTAAAAGACCTGAGAATTATATCCTGAAGGTAACACTCAGTGACCCCTTGTTTATGCCTTCTTGTTGTAATCTTTTTACCAAGAACTGGACTCTCTGGACAGCCTGTAGGGCTGTCAACGAGGCAGGCATTCAGATCAATGTGTTCTGGCTGATTCTCAAGAGCTGTGTTAAGGCTCTGCTGATTCACAGGCCTTCGAATGGTTTGCATCTTGGGAAAAAACACAGCTGCTTTTTGGGTTTGGGGAGTTTGGGTTTATTTGGTGGGTTTTCTGTGCCTACGAATGTGTGCCTACTCCTTCCTAACAAGTGGATATAATCTCCAACTCAGCTGTGTGACATGTCTCAGGGCCACAGCAAGACTTTCTTCTGCTCATTCATCTGAAGTTGCTCCATACTGATCTTCGTATTAGGCTAAAAGAGTTTTCTCTGGTCCAGTCTTTCACCCAAGAGCCAAATTTCAGCCTGGTGATTCACCTTGATTTCAGCCATGAGTCAGGGAGTCTCAATGCCCAGTCTATTACCAGCCTGAAAGAGAAACCTCTCTTTCCTTCTTTCTCCCGTCTTTCAGGTTGTCTACACGAGTATCTCTTGGGACATCTGATTGACAAAACTTGTGGGTTTGGAAGTAATGCAAGTACTTTCAGTGCAAGATTTCTGTAGATTGCAGGAAGTAAATCTTGGATTTGTAACTTACTACACGTCTCAGCCACAGAATGAATAAGGACAGTAAAATATTCTGCAATTTATGAGACAGAATGGTCCTAATCTTGCCTTGTGCCTCCAAAAGTATAGGCAAACAAACTCCAGATTATTTTCTGAGTTGACATGGTCTCATGAGTTACTATTATAAAACAGCAAACCTGGAATTCAAAACAGGCTAAGCTGTCTGCTTCTGGAGTAGCTCTGTTCATTTTCTTGACTTGCTTTAGCACAATGGTATTCCTAGTTCCTGATCTGATAGATGCTAAACTATGTAGGCTGCCAAATCAAGTTGCAGTAGGAACATCACCTATTAACCTGCATTAGCCAGAGGCTCTCTGGTAGCCAAAGGGAAAATTCTATCAGGAGAATCTGATAAATCTTCTAAGAGTTCAGGTGAATTTGCAAATTAGACAAAAAACTGTAGAAAAAAGAGGGAATTAAGTGATTTAGGATTGTTTTGAAAGACCTGAATGTTGATGATGTGTAATATTGTTACAGATTAGCATTTCTGCAGTTTTCTCTGCATGGAATGATTGCTTGAGCATGTTCCTGTAAATAGTTCTTTAAGCTCAGCTTAAAATAACATTTTTGTCATTTCTTACATAAATCTATAGTTTCCTCTTTTACTCCTGCCCACAAGAACATCTGATTATCGGTGTTCACAGCAATCTCTGTGGGAATAAAATCACAACTAGCATTGTGCTCTGCCTGAGCTCATTCGCTTGATTACTGTCTTTGACTCCTGATTGCAAATGAGCTTGTAACAATAAAGCCATACAAAAGAAATGAGAAGAATGTCAGGGCCAGATCCACCAGTCCCTCCTGAGGACTGCAGGATTGACAGAAACACTCAGTACAGCTGATGAAATGAGAAAAATAATACCTTGTCTTTGAGCTCTGAGCTATAAACCTTTCCACTTGGCAGAGCTCACATTTAGAAGGATTGTTTGTTAAAGCATTCTCTGTTTCTATGCTGTCTCTCAAATGCAGCTTAATCACATTTATTTACTTAATATTTTAGAAAGAAAAATTCTTAACATTAGGGAAAACTGATATGTTGGGTTTTATTTGACAATTTAGTATATTGCAAACAACATTGCATGTCATGGAAAGTTGACCTGGGGACATCAATGAGTGCTTCTGAGTGCCAGTTTAATGCTTCTGAGCTTCTCTGTAAGTGAAACTTTTCTAGCACAGTTTTGATTCATCAATAGCAATTCCATCTAACATCCCATCTAACTCTCTTTCCCTTCCCACATCAAATGGCCTTGCAATTTTTGCTTAATTTTTGAAATGTTTTAAGTGGACAGTGTGGTTTTCAGGTGCTGTAAATCTCTCTATACACCATTCTCAAAAAATGCCTTAATGTTCACTGACAGAACTGTGCTTCTCTCAAAATAATACTGCAATAGCTTCTCCATTCTTAACTCCTGTTGTGGTTTACAGCAAAATCCATTAATGTGGCTTTTAGAGAACTTAGATGTCGGAAAGAGAACTTCAGTTCTTAAATCCAAGAGAATTAAACTCCCTTATTCCAGCCTATGAGAAGACTGTGCAGGTCACATACTGTAGTAAGAGTGGGAGCACCTCCCTTCTCCGCTTTCATCTGTTATGTAGAAAATGATTCAATGGACTGAAAGTGCAGTCAAGTCAGATCAGAATATTATAGAGCAGTCATTAAGGCATTTACCCTGGAGAAAAAAGTCCATGGCTCCAGTTCCTTCCCTGAGTACTTTTAAAGAAATTAAATTAAATACTTCTTGAACAGAAATCATAAGCTACCTTCAGAGCCATGTTCCTGCTTGACATCATTTTCTGGTTCCACAAAGACAGGCAACAGAGCATATCAAGGTTTCCATAACTAGAAAACAGAGTAAGATGAACAGGTTAAAACTCTGTTTATGTGCTGTATGTGACACTGTATTAAGGCAATTTAAGTTCTTCTCAGGCAGAGTTGTTATGTATGTCTTCTATGGAGACAGGATTAAGCTGAAAATACCATTGTGATAAATCATAATAACAGTAAAGAATGGTGCTTCTGATATATAAACACTCTTTTTTTCCCCCTTACTTATGGCTTCATTTTGCAGCTTTACAGACAAAGAAGTTATTTTATTGCCGATGGCTTGTTGATTATTTCTGAAAGCATTTATTTTGAAAGTGAATTATTTTCCATGTTAGCAGATTAGATTCCACAGATCAGGATTTATATAAAAATCTTCTTTTCTTGCATAGGAATTTGTGTGTTTTGGGAGGTGATATTCATTCATAAACACTGCTTTTATTTGGCTCTACAAGCAAGATACCTTTAAGGGTATTTCAAGATGCTGAAATTTTAGGTTAGAGTTGTAGAATTGCTAGACCTTCCCTACTAAAGAAGCATAGCTTTTTAATACTGATCTAAGAAGTGGGCACACATTTTGAATAGGACATCTGGGGGGTTTGGTGGGTATTTTTTATTATTTGTTTAAATAAAAAAATTTCCATCCAAGGAAGGTTGCTTGATAAACTTTTGCAACCATTTAAAAATAGGATAATTAGGTATAATGCATTCCATAGCCTGTGTTTTGGAGGCAAAAAGATGATGAGCACATCTGTAGAAATAGGATGACAGTTTCTTATATAAGCTTTTACTTTTTGCACAGACATTCCTGAAGCTTCTAACTCTTATTTTGTTCCATTAATGTTTTATCTTGATAACATGTGTCATTTTGGTTTGTCCTGAGGCTAAAGCTGAAGTAATGTCACCTGGGCAAACCACTCTACGGGTGATTTAAAAACCTTTACAAAATCATACTTACTGCAGAATGATAAAGATTCTCAACATTTGTTCACTTGGTATAATTCCCAGATAATAAAATTTAGTAAAATGGCTCATTTTACTGGAATAATTTTATTTTGCTGAGCATAAAAATTGAACATAGCTGTTTACTGCTGGAGTATCTCCAACATAATAGTGTAGGTCACTGTGAATCCTGTAAATAAGTTTTGTTTTGGCGGTTTAGTGATTTACAGGCAACATTTGAAGTCAGCCTTTCTGCAAAGAACAGAGCTCTACAGCTTACTGTAGGTGTGTACAATACTCACAGGCTTTATAGTGGTTCACATTTTATACTTAAGTCATAACAGAAAAGCACAAAAGGAAAACAAATTATTCAGTTGCAGCCTTTTCATATTAATTCTGATTGCTATTGTTAACAAATTATTCACTCAGTTTAGTGATATATATGAAAATAGAGGTGGGCTTTAGAATTACAAATACTTAGAACGAATATGCGTGCTTAAGTGATCATACTTCATATAAATTTCCCAAGTATGAATGAGATGAAGTAAAGTCCAAATGACTTGGCTTCTCGCGAGTTGAGCATTTCATGGTTAAATACAGAGCAATACAAGATCTGATGGCAGTCTTCCTTGAACAGCCCATTTTCATAGTTCTCTGTGCTGTGAAGCAAAAAAGAAACCAGTTGCAGCTCCCTTTCTGTGGATTCCTACATAGCACAAAGGGGACCTCTAGTAAGTGGAGGGTTATTTCTGTGTATGTGTAGTGCTGGTCAAACATACCTTTAACTGTTTTTCTGGCTATTTTTCTCTCACAAGTTCTTCATATTGTATATGTAAAAGGCTCTTCTGATTCTGAAGTGTGCTGAGGTAACACCTTGTAGGAGTTCTATTTTATTTTACTTGTGTCTAAGGTTTTTTATGGCACATGTAGCTGACAAATGCTTTGGGCATTCCCAGATGTGTTGTGCTTCCCTCACCATGTGCATGGAAACATAGCCTGCATAAATATGTGGTATCCCCAAGATAAGAGCAGAAGGCTACAGCTGTGTTACTAATGAGGTACCACAGCAACATTTCTGAATTCAAATGTATGAAGAAGCAGAAGCCAGCTCTTATTCCTTTCTGTCAGTCTTGTCATATATGATGTGTTCTTCTTGCACTTTGATTATGGAAAGGATCTGGGCGGATACATGGAGCAGAGCTTGTTTGTGCTCCTGTGGTTGAGAGGCAATGGAGAGGCTGTTGTTTTGCACTAACCTAATCTGGAACTGCATTACACAGGAAGATGAGTTTGCTGTCTGTCCTCTGCTGTGCTGACAGGAGCTTGGGGCATTGGAATACTTGACCCTGGTTTCACAGTGAGCTGCTGGGAAGAAGGTGTAAAGGGGAAATCTTTACTGTTGTAATGTATTGACTGTTGTAATATGTGTGGTGGTTTTTTTAAAATTATTGCATTTTAGGTACATTCTCTACTTTTCTCCTCAGATGGAATAAGCAGTAACTGCGAAGTTAATTACTCCTGCCTTTGTAACTTTCTCCCATGAGTCATTCTCTCTATTTTTGCCTTTCTTTTCCAGAAGTATAATTATTTTGCAACTGCATTTTTTTGCAGTTGTGTTTCTTTGCATGTTATATCATAGCTTCACAGTGTAGCTCTAATATATTAAACAAGTGTATGCTCTAAACATTGTGTCAAAGCTCGGTGTGAGTATCAAATCAACATTTGTTACATCTTATGTGGATCTAAGATGGGGGGACAGCCACATAATTCTCTGGCACAGGCTTTCCTAGCTAATTTTTACCATCCAAGGCAGAAGTTGTTAGGGTTGGCTGAACAGAGCAGGACAGAACTAGCATTTGGTATGTCTCAAATTTACCAACTATTTTACCTACACCAGAAAAATTGATGAGTTGGAAATAGAAGTGCTCCTCTACTTTCACAATCAAAGTCGTAGCATGCTACAGACTTGCAGTCTTAATAGTGTATCTTCGTCAGATGGAAGCCAGCAGCATGTTCTGCACTGAAATACCATGGTTTACCCGCTTTAATCACATTGCACCAGAGTCAGATTATGCCTGAAAGTGCTTTCCAGTCAAAAGAGCCAGGATGATTTTAAATAAAACCTTCTATTCTTCTGAAAGCTGTGTCAGCATCAGAATAGCAGAAGTTGGACTCTTTCCATCTGTACTTTCTGTTGCTGGATTAATTTTAGATGTACTGCATATGGATTATGCATAGAATCATAGAATGTTGTTTTCCTGTTTTTGTTGCTGCTGCAATTAGCTCCACACTAAGTAACTCTTCTGGGAATTTCATGGTCCAGAATGCAGGCCTGTTAGCCCTGGGAACAGGAAAGGAAAACGTGTATTGAAACCTAAAAAGTAACTATGCATGCATTGAAAATCGACATTTGTGGTCCTAAAGACACCTGTGGCTGGGAACAGGAGAAGGCAGCCACCAGATTCCATCAGCCATGACCAAGTTGGCTGCTGTACTTTGTCCAGAGTTGGGTGTTTAGTGATGTGCTGGGCATCCCTTACTTCAACTGGGGAGCTCATTAACTTATCACTCTCTGGAACTCAATTTAATTAAGAGGCAAATAGCAAATCTAGTTTAATTTGCTATAGTTTCCCTCTCCAATATTTTCTAGTAACTTTTTCAATGATAATGGAAACAGAAACTGATGGTTACATGACAAAAATATATCCCTCTGGTAACTATGGCCTTGTTTTTCTACATAGAGTGCCTCTATTTTACAGCTGCTAGTTGTTTAAATAGTAATGCTGTGTCTATTGTTATTTACATTAGTCAATAATTCCTTTATCACTGAAAATACAGCTAACACAGGTTAATAGGAGTTTTGTTTTCTTTTAAAGTCAAAATCTTACTTTAGAAAGATAAGCACCCTTTGGCAACAGTGTTCACAGAAAGTTGTATAAATGAAGCCATAGAAAGCAATATAGCCTTTTAAACTTGGAACCTTTTCTAGCACTGCACCCTTCTTGTAAAATACATACCCAGGAAGAATAAATACTATTGATATTTTTAAGGCACTTAATTAAAATTTTTTATACATGGCCCTTTTTATTTTTAAAATAATCTTTTACTGAATGTAACAAGAATGAACAATTTAAAGAGGTTGTTTAAGCAGTGGACTAATATTAGTGTTAAAAATCTCTTTGAGTTGCAGCTGCAGCCAGCTGCAGTTGCTGGATGTGATTCTTTCAATGCCGACAGTGTGCTGTGTCCTTCTCTTAGGCACCAGTATGGGTGTTGTACTATTACTATGTTTCTGAAACACAAAAATAGAGATAGAGTACACAGAATGGAGTTTTTCCTTGAAAAATTACGATGTCCTTTGCTCCAACTGATGGAACTCAAAGACAGTAGGTTTAGGGTTGAGATTTTCTCCTCCAAGTTGGAAAAAGTCATGGCTTATTCCAGTACCACTTTCTAAAAGACTAGACAATGTTTTCTGTGTATGCCACAGCAAAACTGCAGTAAAACAACTGGAATGGAGAGCAGACCCATGAATGAGGTTATCACTGACTTTTCATGGTGGAAGAGGGACATAGCATTTCACTGTCATTGCAGGCACAGGCTATCTGCGATGGAGGTGTGCACCTACAGCACTTTGGGAGGGGAGGGTGTTTGAGGCATTTCATCAGCAATAGTTAACACTTTGTAAAGTTAAGATAGAGAGCAACTCAGAGTAAAAAACATGAGAGTGAAGTCACATAGAAATGTTTGCCCTGAAGTTGAGTGTGATCTGATCTAACACTGATAGATCTGATCTAACATCTGATCAGTGTGAGTTGATCTAACCACTCAGTCTGTTGGTGGAAGGGAGGGTTTAAACCAAACTGGATTCTGCACTGAAACAGCTCAATGTCTGGCCCAGTGCTAAGCCATCGCCTTCCCTCAGACAGCCACACACGGAGGCAGGCTCTTCCTTCCGGCCAGACCGCTCTTGGTTAATTGCTGCTGCCACTTGCAACTAGCTCCAGCAAGTGCTGGAGGGTGGCCATGGCACAGGATGGGCTCTGGCCAGGAGAGGCAGGAGAGAAATCTCCCACTTGGGCTGTAAGGAGCTCTTGGATTAGCTCTTACAACTCTTTAAAACTTCTCTTATTACTTCTGTATAAGCTCCACTGAGCCTCTTAAAATAGATAATGACAGTATTGTTTTTAGACGAGTAATTCCTGGGTATAGTTTAAGAGGTGATTGATTCACTGGTTACTGCTGCTATCCACATATAGAAGCACCAAATGAAGAGGGCTTTATTTTTCCAACGAGCAAGGCTAATTCCCTAATAAGGGAATCTCGTTCATGCAAGTTTATGAACCAAGGAAAAAAAAAAAAACCACAAAGGCTTGTAAAATATATACATCTTTTCCTTAATTGATAGCATGTGACTACAGATCTTTCTTATTCCTCACCCTTTGAAGTAGATAGATAGATAGATAGATAGATACATAGATAATCTTTGGTTCCTGTTCCAGACCTTTGTGTCCATTCAGCATCACATCCATAGCAGGCACACTTTATTTTTTTACTTCTGCTTGTCAGTATTCTGATACTATCAATTAATACTGGCATTTCAGCATAAATATTTAGTATAGCATGGAAGAGTCACAACTAGGAGTTAAGTTTTAGTACACCTGATAAAATTCTTATTCTGTGCAGCTTTTTCTCTCTATCTAGACTTCTTATTTCAAATCTAAATTCTAATTAAACTTTGTAAAAAAGAACAAAAAGCCTGCTTTGCAAGGTGACTATGCACTGAGCTGAATAACAATAAGAGGAGATAAACATTAAAGTAGTTGTTCTTTAGTGTTTCCTATTAATGAATGCTAATGTATCTTTTCAGACACTGTAGCATCTGCAGTTGCATTTATATGCCTTTTTGGGGCAAAGTACAAATCAAAGTGATAGTTATATGTCAAACGGCAGGTGGAATAGTAATAGATAGTTATCATCTGTTTTCTATACAATTTTGTAAAAGAAAATTTAGTTTTATTTTATGCAAATTGTAAAGTAAAGCTTGTGTCCTCATAATGAATCCTCCACTACTGCTTGTATAGAACATAGAATGCAGCCTTTCCTCTTGTGCTCTCTGGCCATTTTGTTAAGCAAAAGGGCTGTTTGTGTAAGCTTATTGCAAGTTTAGACCCCACAGATTTTGGCTTATGCAGGATGAGATGAATGATGTATGTACCATGTACTTCATATATGAACAATGTGGTCCCTAAAAATATTGGAAGTAGTTAAAAGTTTGGCTCGAAATCCTCATTGTTCCTATTTGCAGGATTAAATGTAGGTTTATAGTATAATACTGAATATACTTGCTATATGACATTGCAAATGCTGTAATTTTATTGGTTGTGTTTTCCATAACAAGAATAGGATATATCATAGCTTATTTCCCTGCAAGTGCTGAATACCAATTGGTCACTTCAGGAATATTAGTGTATGTTGGGAAGCACCCCAAGTTTCCTGGATAAGTCAGATTTTATCGATAGAATTAATTTAGAGTGGATGTAACATTAATGCCTAGAAGTACAGTTTGAGAAAGAATGCTGATTATGTAGGAGAGCATGCCCTTAGCTGTCTACTTAGTATGCAAAAGACTCTGACTTAGGGAAAATAGAAATTGTTGTCTTAGATAACTAGACTAATTCAGGTAAAAAATCAGGAATACGCATTGATGAAAAGTGAGCTAATGAAGATTAACAGCTTTGTTCTTTCTCCAGTTATTTTCTTCTGTCACACTAAAATTATTTTCCCAGCTCTTCGCTCTTCTCTAGGATGAACCTGGGCTGTTCTGTGATTCTGCGATATTGCTGCTCCCACTTAAAGGCCACCAGTTCACCTTCTGCATTGGGGTAGCACGATGAATGTTTTAGCACTAGATTTTTTTGACCTTTAAAGGAGCATCAGAGCTATTTCTTCAAAAGTGGACACAGAGTCCCTGGGGGAAGAAAATGAGTTACAGTTTTCACCTAGCATTTTTCATGGTTGTGCTCTGAGCTGCTCCTTGCATTCCCACAGGAGATCAATATAACAACCCTATCTTGTTGTTAAGTAGTAAATGATGGGATTTCATCCCTATGGTGTGTAGGTGAACTAAGTATAAGAGACTGTCAAGGATTTTTTTGAGGGAGCTCTTAAGCAGAAAAAACATCAGCAGAAAAGTCATAAAGTTTCTCCTATGAGAAGCTGAGGGGTGAAACTGATGGACAGCTAATAAAGACAAAGGATGATGGCATGACGATGTTAGAGATAACCATCACAATGGGATAATCAGTTACAACTTGGATGGGCTAAATCATAAAAGGACTTAATGGGCAATGAGAAGACTTGCAGGGACAAAAGGGCAACCAGCACAATGAAGAAGCATAGAGGATCTACAAAAATCTTTTCAGTAACATTGTATTGAATAGAGAGGAAAAAGTTTCTAGAGTCAAGGTTTTGAAAAGGTAAATTTAAGCATAATATGTTGAGGGTTTGGAGGTGTGTGTGGAATGACAGAAAGGATGATACAGTCTTTCAAGATGCCTAGGTAAAGAAAACCAGCAAAACCTGAAAGAAAACTAAAAGTGCAGATCCAGAGGGATTGTAGAAGTTATGAATTAAATGAAGAGTAACTTAAAAATTCCAGGACTATTATAAAATATATATGACAAAATAGTCATACAAGCTATTTAAGTGATCACTTACCAGTGAAATATCAAGACTGCTATGAGAAGAGCAGACTGCAGCTATAGTTTACAAAACCAAACAAAGCAACCTGTTTATCTGAAATACTTTTCTCAGGCTATTTAATTTCAGCACATGTAAGATGACTTCAAACATACCTAATAGTGAAATGTTTTTGGTGATGTGACCGTTGTAGTGCATTACCTTGTCACCTTGTTAAAAATAATTTCTCTGCAAAAAAGCTTACCTAGGAGAAATGCAAAAATCAGTTTCCCAGTCATGGTTACCTCTATCAGTGCAAAGTAAGTTATGCCACCTGATGGTCACTCCTGCCTAAATGACTAAATGATATGTGGGCTTCTTTGCTTTTATGATTTTCTTTACATCTTCCTGTTTGTATATCCTTTATTCTCAAATATCTACAAAATATTTAGTACTATCACCTTGGTTATAATTATATAATTTATATTATCCTAAAAATGATTCATGTATATGATTAATTTCACCTTTTTTTAACACTGTATTTTATTTAAGTGTATTTTTAAAATAATTTGACCTGTGTTTATATTATGTATAGGAATGTTACACCTCAGTGTGAATAATTTAACAGTTTAAACTACATAGAGTGAACTGATAAATGAAAAATTATAACAGAGAAAGGGAAAAAAATAATTATATAGTTTTGGGTTCTTTTTTCCCCCAGAGTTGCTTCCTAAAAATCCATTGGTCTAGGGTAAAAGCTCAAAGTGTATCACTAAACTGGAGTTCACTCTCTTTCCCCATCTCCCATCAATACCTGCATTACCAACACTAGATGCCGGAGGTGCTTCGTGGATCAGAAATAGCTGCTGACTTGGTTTTTGCTGTCTTAATGCGGAGAGAACCCCACAGTTATGGTCTCACACAAATGCTTTTATATTTTATCATGCCTTGGAAATAAAATCCTCAAAGAAAATACCAGACAAACAGCAGTTCTCTGAGATACAACCACATTAACTCCCCTCTCCTCATTTTTGCTTAATGGGGCTCTGTTTCATCAGACCACTTGAGCTCCACTTAGTCTCATTTGATTTCAATGAGACTGACACATGATTAAATGCATGTTTATATGCTTTGCTTACTAATGAGGGAATTAAATGTATGCTTAAACTGTTTATTGAAGCAGAACAATGTTCTTTGATTGCCTTTTAATTGTGGGAGTATGTCTATATATTCATATCTACAAATGTCTGAACTAGATGACCTTAAGGTCGTTGCCAACCCTAACTATTCTGTGATTCTATGAAACGCACACATGCACAATACTGTCCAGGTGCCTCCCTAGCAGAGCAATAAGTGCATTCAGAAGTTTCCCAGGGCCAAGCTGTTTCATGACTGGAGTTATGCTCACCAGACCTTTGCAGCACAGACCTTTGTACTATGTAAAAGTGCTGCATGCCAGACCCTCTAGAGAGGACAGTTTCATAAGACCTCCTCTCTCAGTCAAACCTGACAGCAATATACAGTAGGTTCTGTTGTTGCCAAGTTTTGTGGGAGCTGGAAGGGGCTATAATAATGGTGTAAAACATGCTTGATGTGGTAATCAAGTCTCATCACTTCTTCAGGTAGGTTTATTTGATGCCCAATACCTAAAGGTATTCAGTAGTCCTGAGAAAGTGTAGGGGAGTTCCCTGGCAAGCTTGCTGTCTCCATTTTGTGAAGGGCTGTAATTTTATTTAGATGTTCTTTCGCCTCTGAATTTCCAGGTTCCTGGTACTCTGCATCAATCTTCATACCCTTTCATCATTAATTTTGCCATTTTTGTTTCACTGTACGCTTTTATTTTTCAGCCATGTTCAGTGTCTCTTTTTAGTTCAACCTGCATTTGTTTCCTTGCTTCCATCATGAGTTATACTCTTCTGTGCACATTCTTTAATTTCAAGCCTCGTTTACTTTATCCCATTGATCAATCATATATGGTACTTAAAGTACAAATTGTAGCATATATACAGCCATCTGTAGGGCCCTATAACATTCATATTCAGGGATTTATTACACCTTGTAGTCTATGCTATTACCTGAATGAAGGAAGTGAATGGGATATTCAGCTTACGCCACATTCTCTTGCTCCATTTCACTCCAGGTGTTGCTTAATTTTCAACAGTCCTTCAAAGTTAAGGAATCTGACAGATCTGTTTTGCTCAGATTATGACGTGTGGACACAGCTTTGCGTATATATAACTCCCAAGTAGCTACATGCAGCAACTCAGTAGGAAGAAAAAAGTGCTGTTCAGCATAGCTGAGAAGGAGGCTGAAGCTGTCTGGGAGGAACAGTGGCTGGTGCTACCGTGGTGGGTGAGCACGCTGGCACAGCTTTATCATGCTACTAGTATATGCCTTGCTGTACAGGAATGTCATGTTTGAATTTTAATTGCTCAGTGGTGTGTGCTGTGAGCATCTTCACAATGAACTCATTTGATTTCACCCAGGCTCTCTTAAAGAAAAGCTCTTCTACAAGCTAGTTGGTGTATTTACTGTTTGCAACTCTACCTTTACCTGCTTTTCCTGGTCTGACTCATTCTGCACCTGTAGAGAGTCAGGGGGGCATTACACTTGGGCTGATGGTGAAGTTTGAATCTGGTATGCCAGCACAAAAAGCCCAAGAATGTGTTAAACTGAAGTACCAACAGCCAAGACCATGACAAACTCAATACAAGGGAGTGAACAAGGATTTTGTTTTATGATACTGTGCTAGAAAAGCACTTGATGTAATCACAGTTTTGACGCAAGAACTCTCTATGACTGTAAGAAAAAAGACTTAATAATTATCCTTGGAGGCATAAGTGGGTTGATAATTAACCTGTACATGTTAAATTGTCTGTACTGACTGGAAATTGAAGTACCAGTTAATAATAATTACCTTCTGAACCTTCAGTAAAAAATAACAAATAATTACCCTTTATTGAGAAATAGTTTCATAATGTGATATAAACCATCGTGGATTTAGGAAAACAGCAAATGCATATGTTAACAAACTAACCATTTCAAAAGTTGTTTTTTTCCAGAATGCCATTCATTCCCAAAGGGAATAATTACGTAGCTTGTAGGAAATTCAATTTGGCGTCATCCTTCAAAGTAACTTATGCCGTTATTACATACCTACATTGAAGATCCTGCTTTGTTGCTGACATAAGTTAGAAATCTTAAGCATAAGGCCACAGGTTCCCTCTTTTGTTCCAGTAGTGCAGAAGCCTCTGTAATATAGTCTTATCAGTCTATATGGCTCTGTATTTTACTTTCAGTAACACTGGAGAGTACTGAGGCAGGTTTATATTTATCTCTGAATTTTCTCAGCTCTACTGATTTGTGCATAAATTCCCTATTTTCCTGGTATTATAAATGGGGAGGGTTTTGCCCAGCCAGGGGATGTCTCATGCAGACAACTGAGTTTAGATTTAACATAGCTCTCATTCTCAAACTACTACTTCCTTGGCAGTATATAACATGACTCTATTAAATACATATTAAATATGTAGTTGTGTGGCAAAAAACTTTCAGCCTTGACAAGCTGTGAAGATCTACTGATACTGATATCAGTGCAGGATCAGAACTGTTAAATCCTGAACAATTCCTGAAACAGGAGAATGACGATGGAGTGAATCCTGTGTCTGAAACCTACAGTGTTAGATAGGAACATGTATTAGCTAAGAACATTCTTTTAAAATTAATGAAATTACAATTTTATCAGTGACAGGCTGTGGTATAAGTTTGCCACCACTTTGCATTACAGGGGGTCATCTTATTGAGCTAGTTGAAGCCTTAAACTGCAAATCTAACACCACAGTGTTTTTAATGGCCAGGCCAGATTTTGTTAAATATGATCTTAGACAAGATGCCCTGTTTTGAGTGTTCTCAGTTTGATTCACTGTAAAATCAGGAAAGATTCTTTTCGTCTTTGAATCCATGGATAAAATGTGCAATTATCTGTCACCAGTGAGTTCTGAAACACTGAAGGACAGAGGGACCAGGAAACCATTAAGTGAGCTCATTAAGTACAGATTCTATTACCATAAATTAAAAAATGAGTCAGTTTTTGAAGTGCAAAACACTTACAGTCCTTTCTCCTTCCAGTCAATTATAAAATGGTGTTTTCCTTTAAATTCATTAAATTTCAGTTTCCATTCTAAAACAGTTTGACATATAACATTAGTTAAAACAGCTCTAATCTGTAGCTCAGATCTGTTAATCTTTAATTAGAAATGCTATTCACCTGTTACAAAACTTAAAATCTAAGATTCTGAATACATGTATGTTAAACTATATAACTCCTTGAACATCTACGTCATATTCTTTTGGTCAGCAAAGGCAAGCTTCAGGTTTAAAGTAAAGGATATATTTTTCTGTGAATCTGTGCATGTCAATAATTTCTAATTTATGAGACTTAATTGCTTCTTTTGAAAGACAGCAGAAAGTACAAATGCAAATACTAAAATTCATCCTTTAATCCAAGATATTTTTTGCTTGTTGGTTTAAATCTTAAGTAAAAAGGCAGTGTAAGAATTTCAGCTTAACAGTATTGCACAACCACTAAAAATGGGTTTAACTCTCTATTTTTTAAATAATTCTAAGGAGAAAGTGAACTTCTGAAAGTGTAAATTTTTTGTGCTGAATCATCATCATGGCAGATCAAAAGAAATATAGTCTGGTCCTTTGTGACCTTTCATAGCCAGCATAAACTAGAAATTCATAATGGCTGTTAATATGGCGAACAGGATACAGGGATGCAGAGAGATGCACCCAGACACACCTATGCATCCCATAGCATATTTTATCAGTCAGAGGCCCATCATTCTGAGCTACTTATGTGCTGAAAAAAAACCCCATAATAAAAAAATAGTGTGCTGTGGTTGTCTCTTCCTATAAGAGGGAGAAAACGAATCCCATGTCTTCAAGTAAAACACTGGAACAAGTTTGTTCCGTGGGTGCAAATTATCCAGCTGGCAGACGTATTTGTATGGCCCCAGCAAAGTGCAAAGCTGTTTGCTTCCTCTATAATCCACAAAAAGGTTGGTGTGCTCCAGTTTCTTTCAAAGTCTTTGCTAGCCAGGAAGTAAAATTCTGTACTTCAAATTAAAAAGATTGAAATATTTATCAAATATCAGTCAGAGGGCAAAGATACACATACGAGTTCATATCCCAAGTAAACTCAGGACCATTTTCTTAAATAAAAGTTTAAACCTTCTCTGTGTTTTAACAGAACTAGTCAGTCTTTTCCAGCACTTTGTTCACAAAACTATAACTTAGACCCTACAGGCTGTATCTTGCAAATAAGAGTTTGAAGTCTAAATGGAAAAAGGTATATCTGAGTGAGCTGCAGTTTATGGAACTATGGCAGATAAAGAGAAATATGTTTCTGGAGCTCATTCAGCTTATTTTTCTTCTAGGTATGCATTTTACAACCTTCTGCACTGTTTAACCAGCTAATTAGGTAGGCCAGTTCATGGAAATGGAGAAGATTTGATCTATTTACAGTCTCTTCTATGTGATAATTAAACTAAACAATGTTTTTTCACCCTGTCAATTATCTGGGACAGTTCTAAAGGGAACAATTTTAAAGGCTATAGTGTTCCTTTGTGGCAAAAGAATATTTTTAATAGCATTTTAAAACTTGCTTTGATACTAAAGCTTTTATGCTTAACAGTCTGAAGATCTTTCACCCACAAAAGTTATATTGGAGCAGAAAAATAATAAGGCTGCACATTGTAAAATATGCTGTCGATTTTTAAGTTTTCAATATTGTATTTTGATATTTCTGGAGTGGTTGCCTAGGATTACCCTACCAAATCCAAGCTTATACTATACAAAATATTAATATATGATATGCAGCAGATGCTTTGTTAGCTTTATTTATGCTCTGCAAAAGTATTTCTGCTGCCTAAACTTTTGTGGATAGCTAGGAATCAGGGATAAATTCATTAAGCCAAATCCAAGTAATAGAGCCTGCCCAATTTCTGTCACGAGTTCCGAATGCTGAGCGTTAGGTTGCAGAACATTCTTCATAAGGTCTCACTGAAGCAAGTAATATCACATCAGTATTAATGTAATGGTTGAATAAATGTCTCTGCTCTGAAGCCCTCCTTGTAAGTTATATTTTTCAGGTTGTGCTTAATGCATTATTTCATATTTCAGTTTTTCATTATGGGAAAAATATCAGTGCTTTCTTATTAAAGTATCGTGAAATTTCATCCATCACTTAGATGTGAGAAAACTTCACTTTTGCGTTTTGAGAGTATATTTTTAAACCATATCACAGACTTATTCTGTACTAAACAATCAGAGGACAATGATAATGTCTCATCCCTCTCTAAACTAGGCCTCCTCTCTGGACTTCCTCTGCCTTCCTTCCTCCTTGCAGACGGTGCTACAGCAAATTCACTTCCCACTCTGCTTTCTTCTTGGGGTTTTTTTTTGGTTGGGGTTTTTGGGGTTTTGTGGGGTTTTTTTAGTAAAATTAGCTGTCCTGCATTTTCATAAAGCATATAATGAAGAGATTCTACTATTGTTGAGGTAAAATTGAATTAATAAATAATCTTAAACAAGATCACCTTTAAAATAAATGTGTGGTTGCTTTTGCATGGCCAATATCAACTGCTGATCAAGGCCAAAGACACAGTGGTTGAACTGTGGTGTAAGGGAAGATGTCCCAGCTTACAGGCTGTGGCATTATAGTGGCAAGGTTGGACTGGGTATTTGGGTTGGTCTGGCAAAGAGGACCTTGGGGGTGCAAGGAGAACTTGGAAGTAAAGTGTAGCCATAAATTTAGACAAAGGATTTCCAGGAGAGTCCTAAATGATAGAAGACTTTGATAAGAAATATCAGTGTTCTCCAGGGATTGAAAATAACCTTGCGTTGAGAAACACCATGAAGAAATGACCTGTTAAGGCAGTCAGTTTTCTGAGTAGATTATATGCATCCATGTAGGATGAAATTGTATGAGGGAAGGCATTTATTATCACCTGTTGGCATTCTCTGAGAAGCAAAGTGATGTGTGTAGCAACAAAGAGCTGATGGTGATCTCATAATGATTTTGAATAAATTAATTTTCTCAGGGTTTAAGTGAATAATCAATAATGGATCAAAATATCCATAATGAGGTGGGTTTTTTTTATCCAGTGAGTACTTTATACGAAGAGCTAGTGATGTGTAGCACTAAAGATTCTGAAAAGTAAATATGAATCAGTAATTCAAGCATCAAGGTGAACGTAGAATTAAAGGTTTTAGAGAAATTACTTAAATATACATATTGGTTGATTTTGGTTTTCATCTTACAGAAGTGCGCTATTTATATACAAATTACCAGTAGCACTGGTAATTATTCTTATTTACCATAACTCCAAAATGCATCATAACAGGGGAATTACTACTGTTGCTAATAGAAACATGTCTTCAAATACACACAATGAAAAGTTGGAAATGAAGGTTTAAGTTGCTTTCCGGTGATTATATTAACGAATATAATCATTCATGTTTTTATCGCAGTGCTAGCTGCAGAGTGCCTCTACAGACTTAATAATTTTCATTATAGCTTAGTTGATCCTCAGAGAAAACAGTTTATGTTTTCTTTTAGTTAATTAAAGCTGGTAATATAATATCCATGACTTCATCCTCATGTTTGTGCCAGCGAACTTTGAAAATAATTGTATCAAATCCATTGTAGGACTTAAGGTGCCTGATGCCAAAAATGAAACGCCAATGCCTGTGTTTGTTAGGTATATAGGCTACTTCTGCAGTGTCTGAGGAGGGGCTGGGTGCCTTAGGGCAAGACTTGAGAGCATTAAAGCTTCCTTCAACTACTGTGTTATACTTGAAACTAATTTATGGAACTGGCATATACCTACTATTTTGGGGCTTCATTCCCAAAGAAGGGCATCTATGCTCTTTTCTTTCAAATAGCTCAGTGAAGCTCTCTATTTTTGTTGAAAGCACAGTCATACTATGGGCATTTTATCGAAACACATGCTATGGACTGTGATTCTGACCCTAAGGGAGTTGATCCTCAGCTGTCTCCCAATAAAACTTCAAATTACCACGGTCTTCTGACTTGGTGGTGGAATGGTTTCCCTTTTTGCTGTTAAAGAAATGCTCTTTCATGAGGAGAAACATTTATCTCTGGGCTAAACGGGATCTCTAGGGTCTTAATTCTGTGGGATGGAGTGATGAAGCTCAACTCGGAAACAGTAAACTTTGAGTCTTGGTTTCTGCTCCCAAAATTTTTTCCACAACTTTGACTGTACTTTTACAATATATCCACTGGATAAAAAAATCCTTGAATGTAAATTAGCATCTTAAGTAATATGCTATGGAGTCAGTTCCATTTTGGTCCAATTAACATTGAATTGCTTTGTGCAAAGGGTCTTCACCAGAAGGGACAACAACGCTTCTGTCACTCTGCATAGCTTGTTGGCTGGAGCACTCATGGGATAAGGAGTTTATGGATGAGATGTGAGCCTTGATGCCAGATTTTCCATGTGCTGCGTGAGTACTCTGACCATTTTGTAAGAAACATTGATACTACCACTGTCACAACCATCTCTAAAAGGAGGTGACTGGATCCGTGACATGTAGAGCTGTGCTTCTGGTTGGTGCACAGTCCATGTTCTCAGTCTGCGCTCATTGGACTGGCAACTTGAGCAGAGGATTTCCTGTCCATATGGGCTGGCTCTGCAGTCCTATGGCTCAGGATCAAACCTCTATGCTTGCAAGAGCTTGTAGTCAAACAGAGGAGTAGCTGTTTAGAGCTACCCATGATGCAGTGGCAGCCAGGTGGGGGTTTATTGGTTTATAGTTCTAGAAATATTTCATTCAGTCCCACAAAGCCTTTCCTTTAGGGTAAGTTTTTATTAGATATATACCATACTGCAGTTCAAAAATTAGTATTTGTTGGTCATATGCATGTCAAAACTAGAGCCTGGTTTCACTTTGTTATGGCACTCAGATTTGAAAATGCGCTTTTCCAGTGTGGGGGATCTTAGTGATTTGAAACAGGCAGCAGTTTTTCTACAGTTCTTTGCTTTTTTCTTGTGCTTGCTGCCATTTTCAAGAAGCTGATCATGCTCCATATCTTATTCTTCGTAATGTTTCGGATGAGAAGCTTGTGGTTGGGCATTTTTCTCCAATGATTCATCTATAAATCATGATAATGAATAAAATAATTTTATTTAGCTAATTGCTATCCAGTTGTAAGTTGTTATTAAAATCTAGTTTCCTACCAGTAGTTACTCCTCAGAAATCATAATTTAATCAATCTGTAAATCTACTGCACCATTCATAGTGCTATTATACCTGTGACATTGTAATAGCAAGACTGAAAATCAAATCAACATTCTGCTGACAGAATAAGAGCAGTAAATGTCAAACTAATGAATATAGAGTGGGCATATGTAAATGGCCTAGGAGAGAAGATTGTTTCTTGGCATTTCTCCTTTTAAACATAGATCAACTTAAGTTTCACCATGTGAAAGAAGCTTACACAGTTCATCTGCCCTGGCTGTACCTTCAGCAGAAGTCATTTAAGAAGGGTTTAATTAATGATTAATAGCTGTCTAGCTTGGCAAGAATGAATTAAGAACTGGGATAGCACAAAAATTCCTTTCCATTCTGTGAAATAACAGTCAGAAGAATGGGAACTGGAAAGCTGAGGCTTTTTGGCTCTGTCCCATTCCCACCAACTACCTCTTCAGAGGGAGCTGGATGAGACCTTTCACATGGGACACCTCTTGAAGAAGAGAGGGCTAATTGTGACCAGGTGTGCCCTGACCCCTGTGCCACCAAACCAAAAAAGTTTGGTGACCTGACTTTGGGTGTGGGACCCTAAGTCTCACTGAGCTCTTGTTCCAGTTTGTGATTCGGGGTGCAGACATGCTCTGTGGTGTGCTCCAGAGCTGACCTGAGCAGTAGGCATGTTAACATATGCCTCATCCTGCTCGGTGGCCATGCACCCTGCTCCCCTCCCCAGGGACACAGCAGGGGGACAGTGCTGGGGAGGAAAAATGCCATCGATTCTTGTGGTACACACCCTAAATATACATCTGGATTCAGGCACTGGGAATAAACATAGACTGAGAAGACAGGTAAATAGCCTGCTTGCTTAGTTTCCATTTGTCCTGGACAACTGTGTCTATACGCTTACTGTCTCAAATGCATCTTTCAGCGGCTTTTCTCTGATGCGATTTCCCATCATGGTTTGTCTTACTGTTTCCATCTTTCATCTTTTCTGAGATTGGGGTAATTGAAACTGCTAAGGGATGCGGTTTGCTCAGAACTACTCAAATGGTTACACATAAAACTTACTTTTGAGAGCAGTTTTAAATACTATGTCTTCTAAAAGTCTCTTATGCTGAAAAAAGCCATCAAATGATCCAATGTGGCAATTTCATTGATTGGTTCATTTTAATTCAATTGGAAATCATCACTGCTTATTTGAGTAAATACCCAGCTTAGAGGGTATTTTAATGGAATTTTTGTGTTCTTTGTAACAGTGTTTGTGCTGAACAAGCCAAACCACCCTTTCACAAGGAAAGTGACTGAAATTTCCCATCTACCATTCTTTCAGTTCAGTGCTATCCAACAAGTGTAGGTACCTTTCTTTAACATTCATTTTCACACAGTAAGGATTTTAAATGAGTCAAGCTGAAAACAACCAGACTTTCTTGTCACTGAGAATGTCTTCCATGAATCTAAATTAAAATAATTTAATAAAATACGTTCTCTATTTTCTGTAGCATTAGTTCAGAGAAAGCACATGACACGGGGATTGGTATTCACTAGACTTCTTATTTTATTGTGTAAAAGTAATTACCTCTTAAATACTATCCAAATTAACATTTTAATGTCCCTCTGGGCTTATACATTTAAAAAGCATAATGTAAGTCAGTACCTAATACAGAAGAACCCTATTTCCTTTTCTACTAAATTAGTCTGCTGTATGAATCTTAATAATCTGCAATGCAAGTGGCAGCAATTCGGGGTTTTTAGCAGATAAGACTCGTATTACAACCAAAGACACTCAATATTTTCAGCACAAGCCACTTACCATTTGAAGTGCTTGATTTCCTTGTATTTCTATTTCTTGGTAAGCTATTTGTAGGAAACAGTCTCTTAAGTTAACCATTTCCATGTTTTACTACATCTCATCAAGGAAAAAATGTATGACTTAAAATATATATAGTTCCAACTCTCTGGTGACTTTTGCATATTACAAGTCCCAGCTGACTGAAATAATATAGAAAATTCACTTTTCTCTATTAAAATTATGA
This sequence comes from Nestor notabilis, assembly GCF_000696875.1. Lineage (NCBI taxonomy): Eukaryota > Metazoa > Chordata > Aves > Psittaciformes > Psittacidae > Nestor > Nestor notabilis. The sequence continues at coordinate 30,144 of NW_009913339.1, forward strand.
AGAGCATTTGGCTGCTTTCAGACTATACATAGGTATATTTCATGCTTTCATGTAACTTTTTCACCAAAGCATCTTGAAAAATTTTCTTCTTTTATCATCATATTTATTTTTTGCTCAGGCCTGAAGCAAATTAATCCCTTTGTCATATGAATAAAAGTAGCTCATTTATCAAGAACTTTATACTAAAATCAGGAGGGTGGCTAGGAAAAGGCTTTAAGTTTGTAAAGAACAGATCAACCTGGACAAAAAACAGGTAATGAGGGAAGGACAGGAGAGACATAATACAGGTATAGTAAGCTTGTCCTCCAAATGTCTTGGCTCTCTGTTGACCCCAGGAATACATACAGAGAACAAGAGAGGCTGGGATGCACAGTAAAAGATAAAGGTTGTTGCAAAACTTTTGGGAAATTAATTTTATTTATTAAAATTGACAAATGCTGTTATAACTACCATAAACCAGGCCTGTGAAAATGCAAACTCTTCACTGTCACATCCTAGAACAGGTTTGGTGACACAGATAGAAAGGCATCTTCTATAGATCCAGAACTGTGAGTCTGAGCCTTGTTTCTGGCATTATTCACTCTGCTAGCCTTACAGCTACAGCCTGGGAACTTGGATTATCTCAGCATAAGGCAGGTCTGTGTGCTGTTTTCGTAGTACTGGCTACAGACACTATTGAAAGGTCAAATCATTATGCCGGTAGACCATCTAATCTCTTGACTTCTTTTCATCACACTGCTTTTTCCCTAATCCTCTAGAATACTGTATGCGTTATTTGCTAGTCTTGAATATGTACTTAGCCTTTAGTGACTCTTCTAGTTACTGTGTGGGTTTGTGCGTTGGTTTGAGAGAGGTGACAGACCTGACAGTTACAGGAGGAAAAAAGTGAGCTTCATCTTGTATGACAAATATCATTATTCTGTAGTTCCCAATGTTCTCTGTCTTGTTTACATGTCTAAAAACTCCTGGATGAAAAACTCCTTATGAAAAAATCAGGTGGAACTGCAGCTTAACAGATCCATGCTGCCACAACTTACTCTAAAACATTCTCATAATTTCTGCAAGATTCTAGGAATTTAATTGATGTTAAAAGAAACAAATGTTTATTAGATAGTAATATACTTGTTGCCTTCTTTCTATGAGGCATTACTATTCTAAAATATAAGGGACGGATGTGTGTATTTTATATATATATACACATACATATATCTATCTAGAATTGTAAATCTCCAACAACTAAAAGCTTTCTGATTCTTCTGCCATCCATTATATTTCTCCTAAAACATACATTTTCACTTAAGCTTAAAATAACAGCTTTAAAAGCCCCATGAATATTCACAGAAAGGTGTCACTGGTAGTGTTTGTTTATTTGTAGGGGTTTTTCTAAATCATTTAAATAATTCATATGATGTATAATTTTTTCATTTCACTTGAAGTTAAGGTTTTGACACAACATCATGAACAAGGAAAGAGACAGTCTAATTCACCTCAGTAAAATTTTTTCATTGCTTTTGTGAAATGGACATTCAAGTGAGATCATAAAGCTTAAAAATCAGCTTCAGAGTATGACCACTGCCCTTAATTTTAAGGTTTGTTTTATTAAGAGAAGAAACAGGCCTTTTAAAAAAAATTACTGTTATATTTATGGATCTATCATCTCCCGTTATCATCAGGTCCAGTTATAATATTATTTGCCAGCATAATTTTGACTTCAGCTGAGTTTCTCTGAATGTATTCTCATGTAATTCAACCAGAACTGGTTCATTTGACATTGACAATAACTGCCCTATTTCCTGTTAAATACTTACAGCTAATCAACTAAAAAGCATTGCTGTGTGATTCCATTTGGGAATAAAGCAAATTATAAGACTCATTTTATTTCAAATGCAGAGTTCACAGTGATTAGTTTTAAAAGCAAACTACTGGAAAAAGTCTTGCTGGCCTAGAACGGTGAAAATACGTGTAACTAGAGGAGTTAGCTGTGGGTGTCAGGATAACGAGCAGAAGATGGGTCAGGGTCTCTCCTAGGTTTACATAGGCTTAACATGGTTTGATTTGTATTCCATATTTATCTTTTGCTAATAAGTAATGAATTGGCTTTTGTTGGTGTGCCTGGCTCCTTATTTAGATAACTACTGTGAACTTGTATATTAATTTAAGCAAAGGAAATCAAAACTGTAATAATATGTGTACACAGTGGACTTACCAGCAGCATTTTGGTTAAACTGTAAGTAAGAGACTAAGTTATCACAAATCAGAAATAAAACAAGTGCTCGTCAAGGTATATCTTTAAAAAAGATCATGCAGTCATAGAACCATAGAATAGTTTGGGTTGGAAGAGACCTTCAAAGGTCATTTATTCCAACCCCCCCTGCAATGAGCAGAGACATCTTCAACCAGATCAGGTAGATAGCCTTTGTGAATGGTATATGCTGCTGCATCGTGGATAGTCTAACCATGCATAGTTTAGAAACTCTGAGGGGAAATTAATATGACAAGCTCAAAAAAAAAACAAACGTTCAAAGGCATATTTAAAGAATGATCCATTGAATCAGTTTTCCCTGGAACAAATGATCATTAACACATACCTATTTAATTTTTGTCAACTCAAAGTGGTTTATTTTAATTATAACCGAACATTGGCTGAAATAACACTTCTAAAACACACTTAAAAAAAATAAGAAATGTAATTCTCAGTCCAGTCTGGATAGCCAGTAAAACAAAAAGCAAAATGCTACGGAAGTTCTCCAGCCTTCTATAGATACTGAGGTTTTTTATAAATTGGCAGATCACAAAAATTACATTAAAGCAAAGCAATCATATTTGTAAATTAACTGTGGTGTAACACCTGTGCATTCTATGTCTGTCCCTTTTGTCAGAGCGTAACTAAAACCAGCTTTTTAAAAGGTTAGGAGATGCAAACCATGTGTATGTTAACAAGTAAACAGACATTTACTTAGTACGCTAGAATGTGTTAACAAAAATCAGTCTTTTATTGTTCTCTTTCTCAATCCTATTCCAGGTGCATAGCATCTCTTAAACTTGAGCCCTGAAAACAACCACAGAGCCACCATTTGCTTGAAAACCTCTTTTTGTAGGACAAGAAAATACATTCAGTATCACTGATGATCCCTGAATATTAACACCAGTGTTAAAATCCACAAGCATGGTAAACATAAATGAATGCTCTCCTGCATTGTTTAATGTGGTGAAAATCTGTACAGTGCTTTACCTTTGAGCTTTAGTTGCATTTTTTTCCCCATCCCATGTGCCAAACTCTTATTGCTGAAATTATTTGGCTTTCTCAAGCAGAAAACTATTTTCGTTTGTATATAGCAGCACTTCTCTCCATAACAAACAAGATGTGACTACTTCCAATAGAAATGTATTAAATGTAATGTATTGAGCTCATCGAGTATTTTTAGCACACTCCCATCAAAGGAAGATGAAGTGTACATTTCATAAATGTATCCAGTTCTTTAGAAGCCAACTCTTCATTTTTGTTCTCCCAGTTCTGGCTTGGCTTTTTCAGGCTGCTGTGTTGCACATTTGGTCATGACTCTTTTTCTCTGGAGAAATCAGAACTTCTCCTGTTTTTAAAGAAGTGGATGAATTAGATGAGAAATATCCTGGGGCAACTAAAAGTCCTGATCCAGATACCACTGGAATAAATGGAAACATTTCTTAAAAGGCAACTAGATCATGGCTAATGAGATAATTCTCAGAGGTCCTGTACAAAGGAGGAAGCTAGGGGAAAGCAGAGCATTCTGGTGGTTTTCAAGTCCTTTGCACTCATCACATTTTGCATTGCTGTGAGAACTGAGGAAGTTCCCAGCCTGTTTTACACAATTCAGTGGCAGAAGCCCAAAATGACTTCAGATAATGTAACTGGTTTTACTGGAGTCCCACATCTGCTCCAGCTTCCAGCCTCTGGTAGCAGCACAAGCCTACACGTCTTACTGATCATGGAGATTTCCCACGTTCAAGAGCAGGAGAAAGGACCCTGAGCAATAATGACTAGTCCCTCAATTTCATAAAATCCTCTATAGACAAATAATTACTGCAAAAGCTTTGCACTGAATATACATCTTAGCTGCAAAGATACTGTATTTTATCCCATCTATAATGCCATCACTCTAATTATTAGGGCAAATTTCTCCCTTCTCAAGTTTGATGAAGAGAAGAATCAATCCTCTATAGTAACCATGCTGAAATGTGGTAACAGAAGCATCTGTGAAGTTACAGAATGGGTTTTCAGGGCAACCCAACTCCAGTTCTGCCTACGTATACTATTCAGCAAGGTACTTTGTCTCATTACAGCCTCCCTGATGAAACCATTGAATTATTCACACCAAAAAATGTATCAGAAGCAGGCATTTTTATAGGAAAACTTGCATTCTCATTTATTTCAAATATTTTATTATGCAAAAAGACATTTTGGCAAAAATGGATTAAAATTAAAGGCAGGCAGGTAGGTAAGAATTTTTGAGAACTGACCAGGTAATTTTATTCACGTTCAATACTATATATAAAATAAAACAAGAATTCTTTTAAATGTTACATTTTAGGTAACGGTAGGTTTATTTTAAAGCCAGAATAAACTTCTGAACTATATTTAATTTGCATTAGGAAATGTTATTTCTATTCATATATTGCATTCATTGGAGGAACACCTTTAAAGAAAATACATGGACAAAAGATGATGAGTTGTTTCACTATTGTAGCTAAAAGTTTGTAATTCCAAACCATTTTGGTGCTGAGGATCTTGGTTGTTTTCTGCCTGACAGAGGATTATTTTGGAAAGAGAAGACTAAACTTTTTTAAAAAGAGGTTATTTTACAGCATTAATTTTATCTGTCTAATTAAACAATTTTGTATTTGCAAGTTAAAGTTCTTTGGAATGATTTTCACTTGCTGGATTTACTGTTTGCTTGAAGAGTAATATAATCTATGGAATTGCCAAAAATACTTACTGTATACAAACTAAGAAAAACTGTAAGTATTCTGTAAAGAAGAAATAAGCTCCCTGCATGTTCAAAATGAAATATCCAACTGGTTTCAAGTTCTCTGTTCTTGTTTGGTTCCCATGTTACTTTTTCATTTTTATTATATCTTCTCTAATAGGATAAATATTTGGGCTTCTTTAATGCCCTTAGCTTGGAGAGGCAATAGATGCCTTGAATAGGTCCTCAATAGTGTATCAGTATACAGAAGGTGTACATCCTCCTTATAGCAAGTACATGCTAAGGTAAAATTATTTTACTAGACTGCAAAACCACAGCTCCAGCATTCCTCAGTGAAAGTCTCCATTAAGTAAATATGCAAGCAAAACAGTCTCTAAGATTGTTGGTAAGTAGCTAGTACTCAGTTTGGAAACACATAACATTAAGGTATTAATTTCTGTGTTTCTGTCAAGCATCTGTAATAATTTGTCATTGTGCTGTTTAGGTGTTGAGATTACAAAAGTATCATTGTTCCTGCTTATTGGGTAGGATTGTGTTGCTTTTGGAACTAGAGTTGGGAAGTAAATGTTCATTTCCTTTGCCTAATTTTATCTTTGCCTTGCAGCCGTCTTCAGGATGGTAGATTTGACTGAAGAACCTCGGCTGAAATAAATGTACCACTATGGTTTTCTTTCATTTCTCTCACAGCAAGTAAAAATAAGTATACTGTAAACACAGTTTTGTGGAACTAGCAAGACCACACAACTGCTGAATTAATGAAATATTGTTGGTTTTGACTGAGTAGATATAAAACTAAAAGTAAAACATTTATTCAGTCTGGTATGTTGGTTTATAGAAGTCGATTGGTCTCTTCTGCAAATTTTCATGCATCTGTATGCATTTTTTGCTGAAGTAACTTGACTGGTTTTATGTGAAAGATCACAAATGACAGAAATAATAATTTCAATCAGTAAAGTTACAAAGTTATAAATAATCAAAATATTATCCCTTACAGTAACTGCACATTTCTATCTTTAAAAAAACACAATATCTTAGGAAATTTTTTTGCTTGCAGCAGAGAAAAATGAATCTGTGAATCATAAGCACTTTTCAGTTTTCGGTAACTAAAAACCATTCTGCTCTATCGGAAATATTGCTGCATAAGAAGGAGTTTGACAATGCAGCAGGGCAGCTGAAAGGGTTGCCAGAATAGTGAATATGGGGAATAACAGGCCTATTTGGGAAAATGTTTAGAAAGTGGTACAGAAAACAGTAGTAATTCACTTCAGACTCATGCTGAACCCACTCTTTAGTGGCAGTAACTACTTAAGAGACTAAAAACTGTAAGGAGGGATATAAGTTTGCATTTCCTATATGTCACAAAGATTGTTCCTCTAATGCAGCTTTTCTTAGGCTATCTTTTTATTTATTTATTTGAGCCCTCACTAAAAAAAAAAAATAAAAAAATCCATTCCTCACCATTCCCACCTCATCATCTTTTTGAAATAAGGGGTGAGCATCCTCTGTTCCATGATATAAATTATTCTGCACCTTAAGACTATGCTCCATGTCTCTGAATTTTCTCCTTTCTCTCTCCCTGCGTCTTCCTGAGAAACCTTGTTTGAAAAGATAAGAACTGATTCTTAAGCAATCGGAGAACAGGATCTGGTGATACATCGATCTTCACATTTTCTGAGGATATTGTGTTTTGCATAGTTTTTTCTGCAATATAAGGAAAGTACTATGGAAATCTAAGTTGATAGCTAAGAGAAAGCAACAGAAAAAATGGCATTGCTTTAAAACACCTTTCAGTTTTGTACCTACAGCATCTTGGTCAGCAATCCCCAAACTTACCTCAATAAGGTTATTCTGCACTGACCTTAGTGTGTGGAGCAGGGGCTGACTGGAAACCCATTTTCCTGTCATAAAGCAGCAGGGAGGAAGGGTGTGAATGGATTCTGTCTGCATTATTTATAGTATTAATTTGATAAATAATTCCCTTCTCTGTGTCTCATTGTAATAGATTTATTTCCCACTATTCGGCATATCTTTCTGCAGGTGGTGTTAGCTAGTAAATCATCTGAACAGAGCATGAAAACATTGGTTTTCTTTTCATAAAAGTGAAGTATGAAGCAATAGACATATAAAAATGAGATGTTAACATAAATTCACATTTTACCACTCGCTATTCCTATTATTACCCAGTAAGACGGAGGAGTTTGGTAGGTGCCAATTCTGTGTTACAGTATTAAACCTACAGGCTGGTAGATGGTGGAGCTGGGATAAAATTTTAGGAATGAGGCTTCTACCCCCGACAGTTTCCTTCAAAAAAGCGGTACTAAGTGAGTAAGGGGAGTACAGTTTTCATAATGTATTGAGACGGCAACAAAACCTTGAGTTTTATTTGAACGAGGAGGAAGAATCCAATGGGGATTGTTATGTTGTTACTGCCTGGTTCTACTGCAGAATAACTGCTACTGTGAAATGGGAGAGTGGAAATAGATGAGAAGTACATTTAAAAACACAGTTGTCAGCAGAAACATGGTCGTATGTGACTCTTGAGAACCTCCTAGCAACAGTTACTGATTAGACTCCGGTTAATTAACTCAATAGAAAGATACTAAGATGGGAGGGTGCACAGTGGGCAGGGAAGGCTGCAAAACTAGCCAAAATAAACTCTTCTCAAAACCATTATTTCAAATTCTGCTCCATGGGTATTGCTTACACTGAGAAAAATTGTTCAGCCTTAGTCTATTCATCTAGGGCCCTTACTGTAAGCTGCTTTGTGTCCTCTTTATTGCAGAAAAATTACGTAAATGGTGCATCTAAGCAGGATGAGACTAGAAGGATGTAGGGAGCTTCCTGGTAAAGTACAACCCGTACATTGGCTGCTATTACTGGTATGAGGTATGCTATGGAAAGACCGTTTCAAGTAAAGGAGGCCCATTCAGGACCCCTTCACCTGGGATCCATGTACAGCTAGTGTTACATTTATGGATAAATTATAGATAGAGTATTGCTAATACCATATAATGATGAGCTACGTAAGGGGAGAGACAGCAGCTTTCAGAGCTTTGCTTATTGGCTTTTATTTGGGCCACAGCTGACGTTTATCTTAGGTAAAATGTGTTTGTGATACTGAAAAGGTGGGCTCAGGAAAGGATCTCTGGCATAGATGGGACTAAAATTCCTTTTAGGGTACTGCCTCATTCAGTGACTGCTCTCAAGGATCTTTACATACACTTTAGAGGTGAACAAAGAATTGTGCAAAGTAAAGAAGGTCTGACCTGTATATTCCTGTATTGATGCCTAGATAACTCTGGCAGCAACTGAAGATCTCAGGCTGCAGGTGAAGACTGTGACTGAGTAGCTCCTTGTGCTGTCTGAAGAGGTGGTCTAGATGCTGTCAGCAGTTGCACAGCTGCTTCCTGATTTCCTCAGCTCCTAGCACAGACTGTGGCAATCACTCTGAAATTACTGCCTGAGCATTTCATAGTATCCCCTTGTTTTTCCCAGTGCTTAGGCAAGGGATAGCTGAGTGATCATCCCCTGAGCCAGTATAGCCAGCTACACTTCCCCAGAAACACCAACCAGAAAGCGAAAAAAAAGCCTTAATCTAAAAATGCATTGCGGTGTCTCCTTCCCTCCTTGAATAAGGAGAGGTAAATTCCCACTCGAGCGCTATAGGGGAAGTAAAAAGCCTAAACAGCCTCATGAGATCCTGGAAAGCAAACACAAGTCCAATGTGTGCATGAACTAAGCACAGCTGTTTCAAAACTTGTCAGTCTAGTGACAGAAATTGGTCCGAATTGGTCCCAGTTTCAGAACTACTGGCTGATAGAATGATAGTCACACAGTAATATGACTGAGCTTTCTAATTGGAAATACTGCATATGGGTACTGTAGCTAATAACAAATACTGCATTGAGTTTCCTCAGACAAAAAGTCCAGCTGGGGCAAGGCCAGTTCTGCACTATAGTTAATCACCAATGCTATTCTCTAGGATAGCTTTTTCCACACATTTGTTAGCTAGACAGGGCTGCACTGTGCACCTAAGGACCTATTCCAACCTTTCCTGTCAAACACTTGAACACTACACAAAATGACAGCTACCTTTGTAGAAAGCCTGAAATCATCCAATATTTCAAGTCTTTCACACTCTGTAGTTAACATGGGACTTTTCACATCTCACACTGTGGCTTAAGAATGAGATAGCTGAAAACTTCCAGTCCTCTCAGGGGTGGGGTATAGAGTTAGCTGTCACTATCATCCATATCATTCTGTCATTACAGTTTGTGGGTTTAGACAGCTGTTTCTTAAAAAAAAAGATTGGTTTATATTTCATTGCTTTTACAGCTCCACAGATCTTACCTAAAGTCAAGACTCACTTCATGCTGCTATTATTTTTTTTTAAAAAACAGACTTTTATTAAATCCAGAATAGTGCTGACCTGCAGAGCCCAGCTTCCCTTTAAGCAATAAGGTAGTGACAGTCTTTCCAGTGGGATTGTACAAGCATATTTTAAAAAGGTTTCCAGCTTTAGCTTCAAAATCTTGGATATGTACACTTGTGGCCTCTACATTTTCACGTTTTTCCAAAAGTAACAATCCAATCACAAGTCTGAAATTTAGAACTGCTTTTGCATCTTGCTTCTGATACCACATTTCTCTGTCTTCATTCAGTTAGTGATGTTCTGGCCTCCCTATGATCTGGCTTATTCTGGGACTTTTTTTATTAACTTTTTTTTCACTACCCCATCTATCTGATTCACCCCCTTTGCTTTCTCCTAGAAACCTGTGAAAGGACACACAGATCAAGAAAGCAATCTCTTCTAGGGTTTGGTATTAACATGTACCAGGCTGCACACATGATGATGTAGACTTCTCATTCACCAATTCATGTGTTACCTGTTGGCAGATTAGTGAATTATCTAATTTAAAAAGAAAAAAAGCAAACCAAAAAAACCAACAAAAAACAAACCTTACTGCTGCAGTTAGACATTCTTATGCAGTTTTATTTATCTATTTATTTATTAAAAAAAAGAAAGTCATGTTCTTGAACCTAATCAGTTATTTCCTTGTGCTTTTTATTCTTAGAATTCTGTCTGAAAGCTTTCTCCCCTTCTCAATACTGTGTTACCCCTGCGCTTGGATAATGGGGCATTCTTCTAATCTCAACTTCTTTACTTTTTCCCTCAAATAAAGCTCCATCTAATAGCAGCTTCCATTTGCCACATAGCTCTGGTTTTGTTTTGGCTGCATGAAGAAATTGGGTTTTTTCTTTTTTCTTTTCTTTCCAAACATATCCAGAGATGAAAGGTGACTCTTTATCTCCAAATACTTCAAGGATTGACACACAGCCTGTAACAACTCCTGCTCTTTCCTGGGTTCTCATTACCTGAAACAGATGGTAGAGGAGAGGTGGAGTCCTGCAGGATGCTTTCCCTGAGGAAGGCAATTGCCTTTAGTGACAGCTGGGTAAATGTTAATTTCTGACTCATAAGACATGTATTTCATTTGAAAAAAAAAAGAAAAATATTTGGAGGAAACACAACTTCTCACACTTTCCTGCAGAATAAAAAAGGCTGAAACTTCTGGCCAGAATTCTAAAATCAGCTTCAGAGTTTCACAAGCCCACTTGGAATCTTCACAGATACATTTATTTGTATTTTTTCCTATATATCCTTGCATAGGGGAAAAAAAATAAAAATTACAGAAAGCCTGTGAAAATTCCCTTTATGTTAGGAACTCAAAAAATACTACTCTGATAGGCAACCAAGTTAGAAACATCAAACATAGAAAGTATGCTTGAGTTAACATGAGTTCTGCTCCAAACTACAGAGCTTGTGGGTATTCTGGACCACAATCTCTTCTCATCCTACTGTGCAAAGTACTTTTGGAATATTTAAAAGAAATTGGACAGTTTCAAATAAATGTGAAACTTCTTCAGATAACTTTTGAAAGCTGGGATATGACCTGTCTCTTGCTATTACAAAACTATGATCCTTCTCTAAAAATGAGGCCAAATGTACTTCCTACTGTATGTATCTTAGTGTATAAATCCATTTAAAATGGCTTAAGCCTTTTTCAGTACACATAGCTCAGCACATCAATCCAGGTCTTGTGTATTTGCACTTAGAAGCTCAAGTGTTTGCAATGATGTCTGTATGATTTGAACAAGGAGTCTGGCCAAACTTCTCACTCCTTAGTTGAAAGTAACATTACTAAATTCATTTAAATAATTTTGGCTTTATATTTGGGAAAGCGGGGGCAGAAGTTATCCTGAAGTGTGATTTGCTGCTGAGGCAATTCGGTAATGAACATGTTGTCTCTTCATCAATGTCCTTATATCGGGAAAAGTAGTTTGAGTTCTGAAACACACTTCATTCACTTCATTCACCTGTGCTTCATCTGGAACATGGTGTGCAGTGCCAACTCGGTCCAGGAAAAGCTGGACTTCTTTTTGTTTTCTTTTTGTTGGACTTTTCTTTTTCTTTTGTTCTTATGAGTTGTTTTAAGTTTATTATTATTTTAGGTTGCTACAGTAATCTATTACATAATCAGTGCATTTTATATTAATACATTACTACTAATATATTAATATGATTAATGCATTTATTATTATCAAATTTGAAACATACATATTGTTATAATATTTGACCCTGCTCCACTGAGGGAAGAGCTTTGTTACCAAAGTCAGAAGAAGTAGAATCAAATACTTCAATGAGCTGCAGTGGTGGGGAAACAACTTGAATTAGAAACGGTAAATTATTTTGATTCTTACATAAGGCAAGGCTTTAAATAATCTTAAACCGAAGTGATGACCAAAATCAGTTTATAAGTCCAGATTTTTCCAACTGCCATAAAGTCTTAGGTTTATTTTTTCCTTACTGACTTCAGAAAGGAAAGAAATCCCAAGAAACTAGAAGAGCTTTCAAATAAACAATAAATCAACTACTGAAGTGGAACAAGGACTAGCCATATATCAACAGAAATGACCTGAGCACGGATAGAGTCTCCATCTAGATTAGAGAAGAGCTCAACTGATAAAGCCAAGAGAATTAAAGAAAGAAAAGATGAGCAAAGACCAGTCAGCTCCTGAAATAAACTGTAATCAGACATACTTGTTATGTTATGTTGGAAATATAGGACAGATCTTTACATGGCTTAATTGGCATAGCAGTACTGCACCTAATTGTGCTGGATGACTGTATGCAGCAGTACATGCTGGTCCATGTGACTTTACGCATACTCTTATATTCACATTGGAAGTGTAACATTCTTTCAGTGCCATAGTTGCTGTGCAAAGGCAACATTAAATTTCACACAGTACTTTATTTTCAGACAATCCAGTAAATGAACATTTAACGGACATATGTTCTTTTATAATAAAGGGTACTTCTAAGCAATAGAAGTTCTTTGATCCGTCTTCTTACGAAATGGTTTGTTTTTATAATAACAAAGTGGAAAGCAATGAATTATACTGAAATTTTCATCATTCTCACGTCTTTATTACAGCGAAAAATCTCTAGGATACAAAATGCATCCAACATTCAGACATCCTAAAAGTTGTTTGGGGCTAAGGGCCAAACAAATGGGTTAGACCAACTTTGGTCTTTCCTCACTGGCATCTCAAATATCCTGAACCCTTCCCCTTTCTGGTATTCCTCTTACACCCAAATTCTTGCTTCTCCATGCTCACTAGCACTGGTGGGCTGTACACGAATTAACCTTGCTACCTTCCAGTTTCTTGATGACTACCTTAAAAGTGCTCAATAAGCCTGGTTCTTCCCACAACTCTTCTTTCAAATCTGTGGGGGAAAAGCCAATGTGGTAAAACAAGAAATTATTATAGTAAAGGATGAATGACCTTACAGAACAAATTCTGGCTTTTCTGCAAGCTTCAGAGCCTCATGCATCCCGGCAGCTGATAGCTTCCGGTTGATATTCCTGTATCTGCATTGCAGGAGGTTGCGATAAGTTGTCCGCAGGTCCCGATTGAAGAAGGCATATATAAAAGGGTTAATGAGAGAGTTTGCATAACCCAACCATAGAAATGTTCTCTCAACCCACAGTGGGATACAGCTGCATGCTGTACCACAGATGAAGGGCCTGGCAGTTGAGAGGAGGAAGAAGGGCAGCCAGCAGACAGTGAAAGCCCCAACAATAATTCCAAGTGTAGTGGCAGCTTTCTGTTCTCTTTTAAAGATGGAAATGTTTTTCTTGTCATGCTTTAGGAGCCGTGAAAAATTAGTACATTCTTCAGATTCCTTGTGCAGTTTTACAACTCCATTCATAGAAATCCCTTCTATTTTTTCTGGACGAGGAAAACCAGCGAACTTGTGTTTAGCAGCACTCCTCTTGGCAGCTTTGTAAATCTGATAGTACATGAAAAGCATCACTGACATTGGAATATAAAATGCAACTGCTGTGGAGTAAATGGTGTAGCCAAAGTCTTGACTGATCAAACAAACCTTTTCATCATTTACATTTTGGGCCCAGCCGAAGAGTGGTGGTATAGTGATAGAGGCTGACAAAAGCCATACACACAGGATCATTTTGGCCATACACTTCCCATTCTGCCTTACAGGGTACGTAAGAGGTCTCGTTATTCCCAGGTACCTAGAACAATAATGTAGAGTTACTATACAGAGCAGTGGTTAACTGATAAAAGTTATTTCACGTAGACTGCACTAAAATAAAATGTCTTTGTCTAAGACATTTTCTATTTTACATTTTTCAATCCTCTATTTGCATGTATTCCAAACTTGTAAAATCATGCGGGTTTCATATTAGGATTCATAATGCTATTCTGTATAGTGATATGCTGCATAAAGGGTCTTTTATTCTAGGAGGAAATCTCCCATTGGCCAAAACAGACTGCAATTTTAATGACTTTGTACAATCTTCATACAGACAACTCATTATTTTAGCATTTAGATAAATTCTGAAACCTAAATTTTATTTGGCTAACATATGAAATCTTGGGAGTATAGATGAATGCTTCCTTCACAAAGCCTACCACTTTTTGTATTGAATACATGGTTAAGTTAAAACAAGCACACATTGATCTTCATTCTTCTTACATATTCTACAGTTATAAAGATCCCTAAACTGAGATGATGAGTTCTCTTTCTTACCTTCATGTTTCAGATGGGAACATCAAACTGCAAACTTGGGAAAAGAGTAGATTATTTTAGTGCTACAGTAGTTTTTTTTTTTATCATCATATTATTAGAAAGGAATTATATTATTATTATTATATTTATTCAATGTTCAAACTTTTACTGAAAAAAAACAACAATCTACCACACTGTCAGTTCACGAAGACCTGGGGAAAATACATAGTTTTCCCAGGAGGTAAGTTTTGGTTGGTAAATAATAAAAAGGCAAGAAATACGTTTAAAAGGTGTCAAGTTTTCATAGGAAATAAATAAATAAGTAAGTTCCTAACGTCTACATTTTGCAAGCTGTGATTGCTTAAACTATGTGGGTTTTCTAATTAAAAAAAATAATGCTGTGGCTCTATATAGCGGGACAGCAATATCTGCAGTTTGTGCTTACCCTCAACTACAGAAAATGTCTTTAATGCTTCTCTAACTATGGGAGGTTTCTTTTAGATGGAATTAGAGATGTTTTGGTGGGATTTTTACATCTAACATTTTTACTTTGAATTCCAGTTTCTGCTCAACTGGAACTTAGGTATGAGTTACTGTTCCCTTCTCAAATTGGTTTTTTTTTGACTCTTCCCAAAAGAAAGAATTTTGAGAAAAATCAGTGCAATTCCTTTTGTTACTTGTAAAAGAAATGGTTTCAAATTATGTTTCAGAACAAAATTTTGTTTTCAAGAGCTACCAGTGTTTAGTTGCACAGTGAAGGTTTAGGAGTATTCCAAAAAAGAAATATAGTAATGCGATTAAAAATTGTTTTTTGAGCATTTATTCCCTATTCACCGAGCAAATCAAATATGAGTATTTGCCTGGCTCTGCAGAATGCTGCGTTGTTGATTTTACTGCAATGCAGTAAATTATGGCCAGTGCTGCTGCTTTATACAAGCCCCCAGGTATGCTACAGTTCTGGAAGTAGAAAGAAGCATCATTTCATGATCTGTTATGATGAGTAACAACAATCCCCCTCAAAAACATCATTGATTTTATATTAGTGCTATGGCAAGTGTTACACAAAGGACAGAACTGGTTTATTATGCCTTGTTCTTGACATCATGCACAAGTACATTACAGCAGGCCAGAATTTTGCCAGTGAAGCTGTGCCTGGTGGGGCCATAAGCTAAGAAAAGTATTAAAGCCATTTCACCTTAGAGCAGTGCAATACATGGACCACTCTATTATAAAAGGCTGCTTCTTGTTCCCCTCACCATCAGCATTAGAACATAGTCACCAGAACATCTCTGGAGGCTGTGAGCACACTGTAGCATCCATGGAAATTTCTGTTCAACACCATCACAGCTGAAACTGTTTGTGCTCCCAAGGAGCTGAGAGTTTTCCAAGGCACTCTAATATGTAGAAGAGTAGTTTCAGATTTTAACTACATAGGGGCTACATTGTACTGCTTCACGTAATCTAACTATAGTAAGGGTAAGTTATTAGCTGCAGCCCTTCTGAGACAAGAGTTGCATACATTTGTCTGAGAACATCACAATTTAGCTATAAAACAATTGAACATCCTTTGTGCAGAAAGATTACTTGTCACTTACAATCTGTTATTTTCAAAAAAATCTTTAAGAAGTTGCCTGCCTTCCTGAAGTATGTATTTTTCTAGCAATTACCCAATTAGTCATTAAAAATAACACATAAGGTAGGTAGGCTTTATTATGTAGCTAAAAAAGTTAAACTGTATTTCTGTAAAAATCAGGTCTATGCATGCTCTGAATATCTGCTGATGCATTCTCATGCATCAGAATATAACAAAAAAAATCATGAAAGCAGAAGTATACTGAAAAGAATTAAAATTCATTAGTTTTGCCCTGGCATCACTTTTTTGGAAGCTATCTGAGCTTCAAAAATGCTATTTGAAATTAAAATACATTAATTAACATAAAAACATACCAGCATCCTTTCTGCCTTATCCATTTTGTTAAATGTAGTATGATAGAGAAAAGAAGTCAGCTGGCATAAATGAAGGAGCATTATCTTTTTATCTCTACATACAAAATCCATTACCCTTGAAAACTTATTTGCTACTTCAAAATAATGTAAATCACTACTGTAGTCTAATACACTGGAGTGTCCAAGACCTAATAGATTCAAGAACTTCAAAAGTATTATGTCAAATTCATTGAAAAATAGACTTTGTAATGCTTAATCTTTAATTACTGCCTTCCAAAAAAAAATAAATTACTAAAGGTAAATCAGATGAGCTTAAGATATCATGCAAAAATACGTAACACCTTGAGACCTTACAGCTGGGAACAAATGAGGTCAAATTCCCTAGAAAGACTTTTTGATGTATCTCAGCTATCCCCCGCAAGAAAGGAGTGTCTCAGACTTGTTATTCCGAGATTTGTTTCTTTTATATGCCACAGATGTTCATTTTGATCTTGGTGGGGAAGAAACTGCGCCTCAGTTCTCACTTGCGAAAGAAGGGCAATGCTATTTCCTATTCCTCCTCCTCTGAGTTTCTTGAGTATATGGTTCTGCCAGACAAGGCATCTACCCATATTACACCCACCACATGTAGGTTACTCCCCAAAAGCACAGTATTGCAGATGCACAGCCCTGATTTCTTATAAACTGGTCATGGCATTTCTCATTCAGCATTGCCTGATGATGTAGGCTGAACACCAAAACGCAGGATCCTACAGCATGTCAGGCAACACTATGGGAAGCACAACGCATACTCTAGTCATGGTCCTGCTGCCATTCCAAGACGAAAGGCTACAGGGTGACTGGAGAAGAATGAGGAGGGAGAACCTGACACTAGGATCTAGTGGTACAACAATAAAAAGATGATGGGAATTTTTTTGTACTACATCACTGAAATCTGGAAAACAGCCTCTTGCTTGAAGAGCTCAAAAAAAGAGCAGATATCAAAATCAAAAAGACGGCAAATGGCAAGGAACAGAGTAAATTTCTTTTTATACACATGTTTAAACACACAAGCACACCCTCATTCTGGGTTGGTTTCTTATGATTTCTTCAGTGTCTCCTCTTCTCCACTGGAGGATCAGAAACTGCCCCCTTTGCCCCAGTCCCATTCAGGTCTGAGATGCACACAGGATGTTCAGTTCTAGGAAGGAAAAATGATCCCTTGCCATCCTCTTTCTGTGCCACCACTCTTTGGTAGGGTGCTATTATCAGCTAACATACACAATTGCCATTTGCCACATTCCCCCCAGTAAACACCAACAATGGAAAAGATAAAGTAACAAGTCCTTTCTTTCCTTTTGCTTGATAAAAATCTGGCTCCCCTGTGATCTAGTACTCTTCTTTGTCGAGAAAGGACTGACCCTGAAAAGCTCTTTCCCAGTTCCTCTAAATTTATGAGATTTAGCATTTAATGACAGACAATTGTATAGGCAATTTAATACAAAACCATTGTAACTGTATAGGACTGCTCCTGAGATCATTCAGTTTGCAGGTTTTTTCATTCTGGCTTTTTCTATACTGATGCTTTACAGCAACCACACAGAATAGTTTTTATCCAAAAGGGCTAAAAAAAGTCTCTGTTGCCACTTGAACTGTAGATCACAGCGGCATTTCTTAATACAGTGTGCTCAATACATTAAATGTTGCAGCAAGTGTTAAGATGTAATATATATGGAAAGCAGAATGATATATGTCAAAAAGGAACCAGCGTCCACCAACCCCGGTGTCTGTTTCTGGCACATCATTTTATCTCTCTGTGACTCTTTGTATTCCCTCTTCCCATTTATGTTCATCTTAGCTATCTGCTTGTGATAGATGTTACTGCTTGCACAGTGATTATCAAAGTAGAAACAGGACCCTCACTGTGTCCCACTAGATGCTACTATATTTAAAGAATAAGAAAGGTTCGATACCATTTCTTTTCTTGTAAATATATTCACTTGATTCTCTAAGCTAGGAAATTGTGATAAGTAGTTTGCTTTATCTGCACTACAGTGGAGTGTGTTCATACAGCCATTTACTTATCGTCTACTAGAAGAACTTTTCAGGAAGATCTTCCATGTTGCTAAATTGATTAGTAATTCTATAGATGTAGAAAAAGATACCAATTTTTCCTCAAAAAAAAGAAAAAGAAAAAGAAAAGAAAGGAAAAAAAATATCAGCAGTGCCAGGCATGGTTGCATTTCAGGTTATCCAGGCACGACTTTTCTCTGTGTGTGTGCTGTGAACCTGATTTTTTTTTCAGCAGTAGAACAGTTCATTTCCTTTTCTTTGTGCGTTTTTTCTTTTTTTTTTTTTTCTGAAGAAGCTAAACATAGCTGCAATATTTAAGCTGTAAAAATGGTGAATTTTTCATAGCTACACTAGGTACTTTGAGATAGGTCTAGTCCTTGAGCCTTTTGAAATATCCAGAAAGTTAACTGAGACTTAACAGCAGCGTCAACTTCAACAATAGAAAGAAAATAGTAATAGGATGGTCCAATTTGGGATCCTGTGTCCAAAATCTTTCTTTATAATCTCTGTTACATGGCTGAAAGATAAAGAAGTGAAAGGACTTGGTGCTCACTGTGACCAAAGTCACAAAGTAATAGAAAACCTAATGGCTAAAAGCATTAAAACTGTTTTGAAGCCTCCTGCCCCACCCAATAACAAATTGAATGCACCATGACATCAGCATCACTCATGCCACTTTTGAAGCACACACATGTAATTCCTTTGTCTCTGGTCTCCATCTATTTAATAAGCAGATAGAATTCTGTTCTAATTAGTCCACATTAGTTTCTCAGTGTTCACTGACCTGATTTAACAATTATTTCAGAATCAGATTAGCATCTTTCACTGTCTGCTTTTATGAAACAGAATATGGAATAGAAACAGAAACATTGTACTGGAAATCATACAGATGTGTATTATAGCTAATTCTACCAGGAATCTCAACATATTGTTACCACTTACCATCTGTCTAGAAGTTGTGCTTAACCTCAGGTTCTTTTAACTCTTCCTATTTTTGTATTTTAAAATAGTCATAAAGTTGTTTTATTTCAAGGACACAAAAATGTTTACTTCTTTGCTTTTGTGCTCTTTATTCCAATACAGCAGCTTTCTGGATTCAATACATATCTCCTTGTATTAGTTTCTTTGCCAACCTGCATCTATAGAATCCTGTCTCATGATTCACCTGCAATAATAAATTACTCTGAAGAACGAGTAAGATCTTCCTTTGGTGGCTGATTGTCTCATGATCTTTCAGAATTTTTCTGTTTAACTCAGTGGAACATTAAGAGACACTCCACAAGAATAGGAGCATGGTGCCATTCCTAAAAGCTATCCACCATTCAGAAATATGCTCCTTTGTATAGTGATTGAGCCAGGTTGATTTTGTTTCTTATACTCTGATATATGAAACAATAGAGTCAATGTAGATGTAACAAGTCAAAATGATTACATCTGTCATTTCTGTTACGACTAGGTGACACCATCTAACAGAAATTTAGAGAACAGGATTGTTCTCTTCTTTACAAAAATAATGTGTTTACACTAAGCAATAGATGTTCTGTCTCCTAGACTTTCTTTTAAATAGAATAAGGTATACAAGCCGATTAGAGAAATGCTATTCCCATCACATATATAGGTAATTGACATAAGAAACATAAAAAAAAAAACCAAAAACCAAGACCTAAGTGCTGAGACATGAGCATTACAGTGTACGACTGTGGTGTTGTAATGTGAAAAGTAATCTTTTAATCATTGCATGACAGTACTGACACTTGCTTTTCTGCAATACAGACTGGCCTCGTAATTACATTGTGATAACTGCCTGTTTATTGTCTGGGAAGAGGAGGATATTTCAGAGGCAGTAGAATGCTTTTTGTCCTTCCCAGAAATGAACAAAGTTACTGATTCCATTGACATCTTTCAGAATATGAATTAGGTCACTTTAAAACC
The DNA here is from genome assembly GCF_000696875.1 of Nestor notabilis. NCBI lineage: Eukaryota > Metazoa > Chordata > Aves > Psittaciformes > Psittacidae > Nestor > Nestor notabilis. The sequence continues at coordinate 50,136 of NW_009913339.1, forward strand.
TAACCATTAAATATTGTGCAATGTTTGAATGAGAAAGTAGAACTCACAGTGAATGATTTTTCAAACCATTTTGAAGTGTAGAAAAAAATACTTTGTTCAACTAGGTTTGTGCTCTATCTAGTTAAGTGCTGAATCTTTTCTATGTGGTGAATCAGTACACAGTTCACAAAAAGTCATAGCACAGTGGCCAGCTTCCACATGTTAATTGCATTTGCTAGAAATAGTTAAAGCTGTAGTTCCTCCTTCTCAGCTGATGGTGAATGCAGTATCGTGAAAGATCTTAAATGTATGGTTTGGTATCTATTTTTTTATGTGCTTATGCTTCACATTTCATTCCATTTCAACATTATTCTTATTATTGAAATAGTCATACTTTAATTTTAATACTTGGAAGAATTAGAACGAAATATTAGTTTTGCTTTCAGTACGGTTAACACTTTCCGTTATCCCCCTTCTTACTCGCAACTAAATGTATTTCCTTAAATTCTCTTTACAAGAGGAAGACATTTGTTCCCACTGTTCTAGTGGGTACATATTGAATACAGTTCTATACTTTTATTGGGCATAGTAAAAATTTGACTTCATTTTTCTTTTTCTCAAAAATCATTGTAGGGGTTTATTTTTGATAGAACTCAAGAAGTGTAGGCTTCTTGAATACACTTCTCAAGTGTACTCAGAGAAGTGTAGGCTTTCCTGGCAGTGGGGGAAGATGAAGTCAATCAAAATTAAATATCTGTTCATTCTAAAAGAATGTAATTTGCATAGTAGAATATGATGTTCTCCTCTATTACATTTCTTTCGGTTTCTCTGTACTTTTTCCTGTCATATTGCATAACTTCACAATTTCATATTTTTATTTTAGCTCATTTTTCATCCTTTTATTTCACTTATTCTATTTTTATTTCACTTTTCCTATTTTTATTTCACTTTCTTGTTCTGCCTTATTTCTATTTCTCTCTTAGCTCTGTATTTTCCCTCTTCATTTTTGCCTACTGATCTAAAACATCCATCCCACAGATGGGGAGATGCATTCTGTTTTCATTCTAAGCAATACATAACTGTATTACCAGAAAGAGATACGCAATGTCTTTCCACTCAACTGCCATCATTTTAGTTGTGATTTCTGAAACCATATTCCTCTTTCCTTTCAGACCTTAGCAAATTTATTTTACCTGTCCTCTCTCTTTGCCTTTTATTTTTCCCTTTCATGACTACTGAAGTATTGGTCACCAGTCACCACTTTGTTCTTAACTTTCCGACAAAACTGTTCAGTAGCCTTTGGTTTTTCACTACAGATAATGTGCCGTTTGGCAGAAAAGGTCCCAGCATGTAATTGCTGATGTGTATCTTGCAACACTGCCCGAATGTTAGCCAATATTCTGCAATTACCCAAATAAATACTTTGTATTATAAATTAAAAGGTCTGATTAACTGTCTTTGAAGAAAACAGTGCCTGAATATTTCCCTTCTTCTATCTATCTTCACTAGTGTTGTAAAGGTAGGAAACATTAGAAGGAAAAGGATTTCAGCCCATTGCATCCTTCTACAGCTTCCTAGAATCTAGATGCATTTGAAAATTGAAAAGGTTTGGCAGTGAAATACTTAGAATTAAATTGCACCCTGTAATGGGAAACTTCCTATTTTTAAAATTTTTCAAAATGTCTGAACTCCATCTTTGTGGGTTTCTTCATCTCTGGTTTCCTGTATATAAGTGTGGTTTGTTCACTGAGTGCAATGGGATTAATTATATACAGAGCTCGAAAGTGTTTCTCACCCTACTTCTTGATAGATAACCTGTATCTCTTCAAAAGCCCTCTAAATCTCAGCAAGTCACACATAGGAAGAATCCATTTTTTTTATATGGTTCAACAATGTGCAAGGTCAAGAGAAAATAAAAAACAATTCCATGGTTTCTAAAATAAAATGTATTACTGTGTCAGGGGACACACTACCCACTTCTGACCTTTCACATCCCCCTCCCTAGATTACTTGCAAGTTCCATTTATTTAACATTGATATAACATTGGAGGGGGGGAGGGAGAGAGGAGGGAGAAGAGAGCCAAAAAGCTTTTCCTAAATTCTTCTTTTGTTTCCAAAGCAAAAACTGTATTAATCAAAATATAAGATAAAGTACAATTCACAACACATATTGCTATAATTTCAGGAATATTCCCTAGAGAAGGGCTGCTAGGGTTTTTTAGGCAAGACATCAAATTTTCATTGAAAAATTTTTCATGGAATTCATCATAGTATACACACAAACTTCTTCACGAGTGCAGGCCAGACCCTCGCAAACTGTTACAGCTTCATATCCTATGGTATGAGTTACACTGTTCTGCCATACAGCTGTCAAGTCATTTCATCAATCAAGGAGAGAAAGGAGAAGCAAAACATCTTCAAAAATGGCTGTTTGTTGCTATATTCAATATTGTGATTTATATCAGAAAACACTATTTTGTTTAAAATTCATATTTCCATTTATTCCATATTGAGCATCTTTCTATTGTTCCAAAATACTTTTGACTCATAGAAACAAATTTGCATCATGTCAACTGTTGTACCCATCTGAATGTCTAGTTACATGTCACATGTAATTAGACATTCAGATGTATATTTAGATGTCTGTCTTATGTGGCTGTTTTTTCATCTTTATCTGTATGATGCAGTATTTCATTTTATTAAGTTATGACAAGATGTCTGGCCCCTTTTGACGGGGCAAAGAAGATAGTTTAACCTTCTGATAGTATTTGAGAAGACTAAGATAGGAAAGGCTTTATTTTAGCTTTGTTAAGGCACTGGTGGAAAATGACATAGCTGTACCCTTTCTTCTTTTTAATAACAAAACTGGGGAGGAATGCTTCAGCGCTGGAAGTCATTTTTATGATGACGTTAGTTCCTGAGGTGTTAATCTCACGTTCTGATCCTTACTCGCAAGCATTTCTACCTCCTGCACAATAAACCTCACAGTCCTTCTGGCAATTACAGTCTGTCAGAAGACAGGTATTAACTATGGTCTTTTGCTGAATGCTTACATTTTTAAAGGATATAAAGCCTTAGGTGATTCATTTGCTCACTGGCCTGAGCCACCTATACAACTGAAGATAAGTCCCTGAACTTAATTTGATCCTATGGGCTAACCAGTACAGAAAAATATGAGGGTTGGATGTCATAAGGATAACCCAAATTGCAGAGCTGATAGACAGAAGCACTCTATAGAGTTGATACTTGCTGATAGGAATAGCTTTGCCTTTCCCATGGGGGAGAGTAACTTAAAGAAAAGATAGAGTTTCTTGAAGCACCAGCTGAGATGAAATTCCTACTCTGTTAGGCAGTTCCTGAGCAAAAGAAAATAGAGGAATGGAAAAGAATACATTTTGCAGGTTAAGAACTGGAAAATTCATGTTTACCTCTTTTGGTTTCTCCCATTTTACCCCTCTTGTCCCTCATTCCAGGAGTATTGTCAAGGCCAATGAAGATTTCAGGGTTTTGTCAGAGCCTGCAGTATTTCTACCACATCCTCTACCCCAGCCCTTTACTGCCTTCAGAAGGGGGTTTAGTTCTCAAACTCACAACTCATTTGCAGAACTCAGATCCCTTGCCCTCCCATGTCCTGACTGGTGTTCTCCTGTGGCATAGACAAGCGTTTGTGATTCCAGGCCAGCCTGCTGGCTTCAGCCAGGCCAAAGCAGACATGCCAGGAGACAACCACTAGACAACCTCAGTCTTGGGACCATCCTGTGCTGTGCAAGCATTCAAATAGGCTGTAATAAAAATTGCAGTGTGTTTTCTCTCAGTTCTGTACTCTGCCAGACACCATCACGAACATCCCTTAGGTAAGCAACGAGGCAGGCTCATAACCCACAGGATCTGCGCCTGTATTTTGGCCAATGTATCAGCCTACAGCCTTCTCCCATGTGTGTGAAGGCACATAACACACACACACAAGATGATCCTTTGTACCTGGCAGCAAGGTGGGTCCCAGGATGTGTATGATACAAAGAAACTGAAATATGAGCAAACTCTAGGAGGACCTTCAGAGAGGGCACTGAAATGCCGGCAGACACCCATGGGAGGATGCCTGCGTGGATGCAGCTGAGGCAGCCTGGAGAGTTTCTCAGGATGACTGGTGGAGACTCATGTTGGGGATGGGACACCAGGCCTTTCGGTGGTCCTCAGGAGAAGAAGGTTGATGAACCAGTACAGGGATGTCCAGTTCAACAACACAAAACCACAGAACTCCCAAGTCCCTGCACCCAGCTGAGCACTCTTGCTGTTCCCTAGCACCATCCTGGAGTAAGACCCAGGCCTCCTGTGACCCTTGCTTTCTCCAGAAGAAAGCCTAAATACACAGGGAGCTGCAGCTCCCTCAGTGATCAGAGAACCTGAATATCTGGGTTTGCTATGAGCATACCAGGCTGTCACTTTAGATACAGCTTAAGTGCTCTGCCCAGAAGCACAGAATAAGCCTATAGACCCTGACCACTGGGTCACAAGCCAGTGGTGCTTTAATTGCACAACCAGGCTTTTTCTGTTTGTGTTGCTTGAGGTATGCTAACAGATACCTTCAGCTAAAATGTGGGGGGGCTTGATTTCAGAGCTATGAAAAACTGCCTTTTTTAAAACGAAAACTCTCATCAGACTCCAGTAACATAGAAATGGCTAAGGTGATTTTCTCCAACTTTACTACATGAGTCACACTTGGATTGACACTAAACATCAGCCTAAAAGGAATTATTTTGAAAGTTGTAATGGTGTTTCAAAATGAAAGCCTCCTACAACTTTAAGTAGAAAATTATGACTGATGTCTTTAGTACAATTAAATGAAGCATTTCAGAAACTTCCACAGTATAAGTGATGAATGAAATGAAAAATCACAGCTCATTGAACCGATAATACCACTATATTAAAAAAAAGTATCTTCAGGGAGTAGCTATTTAAATGTGCTGATATTTATGTCCCCTCACTTCCTTCCTTGAATACAAACAATTTAAACATAATATCTCCAGAAAAAGCACCTAAGGAACAAGCCCCTCTAGAATACTTCTTCCCTCCTTCCCCTTCTTTCACTTCCTTTCTCTGAAGAGACAGGAAAAATACCGGAAGGACCTGGTCCAAACTCCCCTCTGCTTCTCCATGACAGCAATTTTGCAAGAAGCCCAGGAACACCTACATAGTCATTATGGGTGAATCTCAATACAGAACTAATCTATCTGGACACTTTTGGCTTTGTCCATAGCTGTATGGGCCTGAAGGCAGATCTGAATTTTTCAAAAATCACATAAACATTTTGCTATATTCTGCTATATTGGGTATGTAAAAAATGTAAATGTTGACCTCAAGTTGTACTTTTTTTCATAGAATCATAGAATGGTTTGGG
>NW_009913340.1:0-22445 GCF_000696875.1 Nestor notabilis
TTTGCACAAGTCCAGGTAGACGACATCAACTACTTTGCCATTAACCATCAGTTCTCGTCTTCCCTCCCTCCCACATCCTTCCCCCAATCTGTTCAAGGCTCCGTTCCTGTTGCAGACACGATCTCAGCTCTGGAACAGCACATGACACTCCTGGCAGGCATTTTGAGCTTGGCTGCTGTCCTTAAGTTGTCTAAGGCTCTTCTGAGAATGATGAGAAGCTGCTGTGTGCCTTCAAAGTCACAGCTAATTGCATTAGCTCCAAATCATGTAACTCCTGTGGATGACAGCTGCCAAATTTAGGCGTGCTAGTGAGGTCTTATAGAAGATGATGGGGATGGTGTGCTGGAATCAGTATCAAGGAAATCCTGGGTGCTGTCAAAGGCATTGGTTCTTTATCTTTTTCAGGATGGTTATTCCCTCTTATTCTGTCTGTAGGGGTGGTTCTATACCTGTTTTTCTTGTGCTTTTTGAAAACAAATTGCAGTTTCCAAACTATCTCGGTACCAAAACCGCTTGCAACTTGGTGTTAAATACTGACTCCTAGAGCCTGCTTTGCTTATCTCTGTCCCAATGCTTTTATATTCCTGACTTTGCAGAGCTTAGCAGGAACAGGATGAAATTCCTTCACCTCTGCCAAAAACTTGAGGTGGTTTGGATTAATATCATAGAATGATAGAATCATAAATGGTTTCGGTTGGAAGGGACCTTAAAGCTCATCTAGTTCCACGTTGGTCCAAGCCCCTGTGTTCAACCTGGCCTTGAACACTGCCAGGGATGGGGCAGCCACAGCTCCTCTGGGCACCCTGTGCCAGCGCCTCAGCACCCTCACAGGGAAGAATGTCTTCCTCCTCATTTTCCTCTTCCCATTTCCTTGACACTGAAGCCATAGCTGGGAGCTTTCTTCTGTAGTCAGTCTCACAAGCTCAGCTGCTGTGTTTTCCTCCACTGATTGAGGATGTTAACAATGTCTGAACTTGAGAACATGGCATTCTCTGAGGAATTCATATGATAAGGTTCATGTAAGGTGGTATCTTTTTTTCTTCAAGATCATTGATGATTCTTCTGTCTGGAGCATTCCTCTAACATGAGAGCAAAACAAGTGTCCACAATGCAACAGGAGATCTAAACTCAGTTCTAACAGTGCTGAAATAAAGTCTATCATCACCCCATCCCTGTAGCTAGAGGGCAAAAATGTCACAGATGGAGTGATCAGGAATAAGGCAGGATTTTATCTGATGAGATAGCTCCCACAGCTCTGTTTCAGTTTATCTCCGTTCCAGATACAAATTCACACCCAAGTATCGCAAAATCCTGTGGTTTAATTTGGGCACAGAAGAGACATGAATATTAAGAGGCAAGAATTAAATATAGCTCTTGGCCATCTGATTCCATGGCTTCTACTCTTCCCTGCACTCATATTGCTCCCTTTGGAGGAGCTAAGAAGAGATCTCCTAGCTCTTGCCCGATGGGAGGACCCAGAAGAACTCATAAGTCTTGTCCACTTCCAGGTTATCTGAGGTCTCTGGGTCCTGCTAAGCAGGATGATTGGTGTGAATGCATGTGAAGGAACATGCTGCTTGTGTGTTTGCACCTCATTTCTATTTGCCTGTTTGGAGACTATTGCAAAAGGGTTTTTTTTCTGTAGGATGCAACACTCCTACAGATGATTATTTTCATATACCACAGTTCATGTTCATTTTTACCATAAGACTGGACTCTGAAAGGTCCGTTAATCTGGTCAGAGAAACTATAAGATGGTTTATAACTATATGAGCTACAAGAACCTCAGTCAAAAGAGCTTATAGTTCATTAATTATTGCTGCATGTACAGCAGTTGTATCTGCTGGATCATTGCATCTGCAACTCAGGGAGATTATAATTGAGATGCTTGAAGCCACCTAAAAGGTTTAAGATAAACAGAAAACAAAACCTAAACCAAAAGCAAACCCTTCTGTTAGTTTGAAGGAAAATGATTTTAAATCCCTTAATCGGCTCCGAGATGAACCTCTAAGCAACATGTTCAAGGTTACAGGGGGAGCCCGTCACAAGGAGGGTGCTAACCTAGATCTGTGGGGCTCCAACCATACAGCATCCTCTCTTCACCTGGCTTAGGAACAGGTAATCCCTTTGAGCAGTTGTCTTTCCAACTGGGGAGGGACCATAAGTACCATCCTCCCATCCATCTGCGTGGCCACCCCTTCCTTGGAAATCATCATCCAGCTGTGAATTAAAATAGGAAAAAAGAGGACCATAAAATGCTAAATCTAAAGAAGGGCCATGTAAAATATTTGCTTAGCTTTCCACATAGAAGGTGGGAAGAAAGGCAGTGACTGTCCTATCTGTTCATTGCCGTGAATACCACTATGATGCCTCCCACGTTTTGCAGCCAGACAGCTCAATTCCATGTTAATCTCTCTTCCATGCATAAGCCTTTCCAAATCCCTCATTTCCCAATCCCCAGGTGGTGAGCGATCACCCTTGTTAGGGAAGGAAGAACCGAGGTGCAGATCCTGCAGTGTGCAGATGTGAACACTTGATGTTACTGCCCTGGTTTTACCACTGAGAACTCACATGCAGAGCTCTCGTATCAATAATAGTAGCACAGTTGCTGCTGCAAGGTATAAGTTACTGATTTGGTTTATGCAGAGAGGACCAGGGGTATAAATAGCCTGGAAGATACAGTTGTGGAAACCAAGCTCTGCATATGGACTGTGTTTACATTCAGGGCAGGGGATTGGGATGCTTGCAGGGAAGCATTTCGAAGGTGACTCCTGGTTCTCGTGGTGACTAATAGCTGCAAACTGATACAGCAGATTCTTTCCAGCATGAAGCAGACTGAGGGATGTCAGCAGTGCTCAGAGGTAATGTGAGGGCATTTCATTCCAGGCGGGTTTCAATCAGTGCCTTCTGCACTGTCACATAGAGACAGAGCTCTTTAGCATCTATATCAGGCGCTGGGAGGTGAAGCTTGTGTGCTAGATGCTGCCATGGTCTCTTGGTATGTGGGTAAGGTCAGTTAGTATAGGTTACTTTGCATTAATTCTCTAGAGATATAAGGGAGTCTGTTTACTGTATCCTTTTTTCTCATGGGTGCTCTGGAATGTTTGAAAAGTGCCATAACATCCTTTTGTATGGACTGAATCCTTCCAAGCTGGCACTTCCAGATGAATTGTAAACAGGGAGAACAGCAAATGGGCTTTATAAGGGAGAGATTCTTAACACAGATTTAAGGAGGGGAGCTGTGATGTGGTTTTGAGTCCTGATGGATGAATCTCAGAGGGTTCATTCAATGGTCAAGACTTGGCTTTTCTCTGGCGACACCCAAGCCTTTGGATTTTAGCTGGTGAACCAAACATGCCCCGTTTGCCTCTGGGATTTTTAGGGCTCCCACTGAGCCAGATTTCCCATCTGAATAGACTTTCTCATGTACTCAGATGGCTCAACTTCTGGCTGAGACGGAGCTGTGAAGAAACTGTGAAAGGAAAAGCAAGGTAATGGATTAGTTTAGAAACAGTCTAGTGAAGAAGAGGCAGTGTTGTGGGGAAGGAAAGTTCAGTTTGCTTTTTGGGTCAGCTCTGATTTGACTTGTCATCGTCTGGGCTTGGGCAGAACTCTGTAAAGACATCTCTGCCTTAGCCTGGATGTGACTTGTTGATGTCTTGTGTCTCCCAGAGCCATCTGGACCACGTTTGGCTGAATACCTCCAGGGGTTTACAGCAAGCTAGAGATTGGTTGGGCAAAGCTTCAGAGAAATCACATCTTGGTCTTTGATGAGCTGTGCTCAGAAAGGAAATCCCACAGCTTGCAAAACCCTGATACCTTTTAAGAGTGCCACAGTCATGTCATGTGGGCAAGCTGGCAGAGCTCACAAGTATGCCATGAATCTGCCCAGCCAACCACCCTGGGTATGTGGAGCATCTTGCATTGACAGAGGAGGAGGGACATTTAAAAAGAGATAGACCAAACAAATCTGAGTGCTGCTGAGTGGGAGGTATGAAGCCTGGACCAGGAATGGATCAGGATTATGCGTCTTCTGTTATGAGCTCAACTCGGATTTAGACTCACATGAACTTTGGAGGAGTCATAAGCAATATGTAGAGGCTTGTCTAAGCTCAAAGCCTGCCCTTTCTGTCTGTAGGAAGCTGCATCCATGCTGGGGCAGATCTAATATTTACCAGACAGCCCTGAAGTCTAGGATTATCTTGATTATTAAATGAAGACTACACCTAAAGATGTAATATAGATATAGGTTTACACTTCCCATGTCTAATTCCTCATCTCAGGAAAGACCCAACCTTTGGAGAGACAACAGCCCCTGGATCCTGAATTTTGCCATCCACCCTCCAAGGTTTTATTGAATCCTTGCTTCTTTTCCAGTCTGGGGTCCCCTTTCTCTCTTGCTTTACTGCTGCTGCAGAACTAAAGCTCAGGAGGGGCTGGGTTAGTCCAGGCTCGCATCTGAATAGGAGCCAGACTGCAGGGAATACCATCCATTCCTTGGTTCTACATGCTTCCTAGCTGATCTGCACTGGACTTTTCTCTCCCTTCTGATGTTTTCCTAATTGCTCTGTTTTGTCTTAGTATGAGAGATTTAAGAACAGATTTCAACATGCAGCATCACTGGCAGTTCATAGAATCATGGAATGGTTTGGGTTGGAAAGGACCTTAAGATCATCCAGTTCCCACCCCCTGCCATGGGCAGGGACACCTCACACAAGATCATGACACCCAAGACTCCACCTTGAACACAGCCAGGGATGGAGCATTTACCACTTCTCTGGGCAACCCACTGCAGCGCCTCACCACCCTCACAGGGAAGGACTTCTTCCTTATATCTAACCTGAACTTTCCCTGTTTCAGTCTGAACCCATCACCCCTTGTCCTATCACTCCAGTCCCTGATGAAGGTCCCTCTCCAGCATCCTTGTAGCCCCCTTTAGACACCAGGAGCTGCTCTGAGGTCTCCACGCAGCTTCTCTTCTCCAGGGTGAACAGCCCCAATGTTCTCAGCCTGTCTCCATACGGGAGCTGCTCCAGCCCCTGATCACCCTCAATGGCCTCCTCTGGACTTGCTCCAACAGCTCCATGTCCTTCTGATGTTGACACCAGAACCGCACCCAGTGCTCCAGTTGGCTTCCTTACAATCTGGGAAGGTGGTTAGGACAGTGTATCTTCCCTAATTTCTTGCGTGCATCCCTCATGTAGACTCATGGTCTATTCCTGCAGGACCTGCCCCGTCTGCAGTCTGTCTTTGGCTTGCAGTCCACATTGGATCCTGTCCAAAGGCTCGCACCAGGTCCAACATCACTGGGACAAAGTGCCAGGAACAATCCTCCGATCTCTCTGATCTTAAGTTAATTCAGTGCTCTCAGTGGATTAATTTCAGAGCTAAAGACAGATACAGAGAACAGTAATTACCTTTCTCCCACAAGTATCTGTTCCCTGAGCCTGTATATGATTTTTGCACTGCAGAAAGTTTCTCAGTGGCAAAACTCCTGCTGTGCTGCACAATGAAATAAAAGAAAAAAGAGAGGGGGAAAAAGAAAAGCATATGGAAAAAAAGAAAAGAAGAGGAAAAAGAAAAAAAGTAAAAAGGGCAAAAGGAAAAGTGGGAAAGAAAAAGGGAAAAAGAAAATGGAAAAAGGGGGGGGAAGGAAAAAGAGAAAAAAGGGAAAAATAAAAAAGGAAAAAGGGAAAAAAAAAACCCCAGAGGAAAAAATAAAGGTTCAGGACGTCACTGTGTAGACAAAGAATGAATCAAAATGGGAAGAGAACTTGCACCTGGACAGTTACCTCCAGCTATAAATCACACCATAAATCCCCATCCTAGTTTGCTTATTTGTGTACCTGGGCCCCCTGTAACAAGCAGTTTAGATGTTAATTTGGGGTATCCAGACACAGCCTGGGCATCCCAGCATGAGGGTTGTAGCATGGAGAGGAAACTCAAGAAGACTTGATGGTCTGAAGAGCTCCCAAAGGTACAGGTTGACAGGTCAATCTGCTTCCCCTTCAGATTGCCCTTGGGATGAACACTGCTTTGCTTCCCGAATGCTGCATGGTGTGGGCTCCTCTGCTTGGATTGGGATACCAACCTTCCCTCTTGCAATGACATCATGGCAGATCCCGTGGTACTTGGCCAGGTGGCTCCACCGGCCTGACTCCAGGCTGCTTGGAGAGGGAGGTTGCTGTTGGAAGTGAGTCTCCTTCCAGGCACACATGCAGGCGGCTGTTTTTAGAAGCAAGCAGATGATGTGTTAATTAGAAACAGGGCACGAGCCATCCGGGTTGGTTTCAAACATCATTCCTTTCATCAGGACTCAGGCGGTAAAGGGAGCTCCCTGGTTGGGAAACAGAGTGTCTCCCTTTATTGGGAAGAATGAAACTCCCATGGATAGAGCTGGGAAAAGAGCACTGGGTCTGGAACCAAACAAAGGCCACATCAGTTTTACCAGCTCTGCGGGAGGAGAAAGCTGGAGTTAAGACTTTAGGGTTGGTGGTGTAGCTCCATGGGTAGCATGAGTACCAGCTTGTGCTGCTGGACTCGGTCCTTTACATCAAGGCAGGAAACATTCTGCCCTTGGAAAAGACAGTTGCATGTTTTCATATCATAGGACATGGTTTAGTGCTGGGGTTGGTAATGTTAAATCAACAGTTCAGTGTTCTGAAGGGTCTTTTTAACCCTAATATGATTCTATGATTCATAGAACCCGTCATGGCTCACGTCAGTATCTACTATTAGTGGATGGTGCTGGGGTGTACATGAATGTGAGGTTTGCCAAAGCTGTTATTTCATCCTTAGGAGAAAGGCTTCCTGTGTCTGGTTTACATCTCAGTTTTGGCTGTTGAGTTTGACTCCATCCTCCTGAATTGATGATGCTACTCAAAGACAAGCATAGAATAAGCCAGGCAAGGGAAAGGGTCCAGATTTACCCTACATCTTAAGCCTGGGTCCTGGTGTTGGCTCCGGACTCACCTATACTTTTCTTTACATGTTCTATGGATAAACTGCAAGTTGCCTTCAGACCCGTTATCCCAGTGCCTCTCCTCAGGACTAAATCGTACCATGTAGGATGAGCCCATCTGGGCAATCTCTGTCTATCACAAAAGGAGGAGAAAAGATTTGTTTCAATTCCTGTAATTTTCAGCTGTCTGTCAGCACCAGGGAAGTGAAAAACTCTGTGGGCTTTGTCTACAGCCCTTTGAAGTCAGTGGGAAACTCCTGTTACTTCAGGAGGCTCCAGGCAATACACAGTCATTTTCTTACAGCAACATTGCGTGAGTTTTATTCCAGTCCTGGAAAGCATCCCCTCTTCCTGCAAAGGCCGACATCCACCTATTGCTCCCTCCTTCTCCTGCAGTGCCTTTTGTTTTCTCTTTCATATTTGCCATGTCAGTCCTATTAGTCTCAAATTCCCCCAGTGGTAATCACAGGGGAGTTTCCGAACACACATATTAGGCCTTGTGGTTGATAAGAAACTTGTTGGCAGATCCCACAGAGGAAAACAGTGAGATAGAAACTCAGCTTTCACACCTAAGTCTTCTCGGTGAAGGGCTGGGCACGTGGATGAGGAGAGGATGGTGGCCCCTTTGGGCAGCTAAAGGAGCAGAAAGTCACCTGGGATTGAACAGGTTTGTGCCCCTTCATCTCATGTAGAGACCCTTGATTGATTCATCCTGGAGAAGAGAAGCTGCGTGGAGACCTCAGAGCAGCTTCCAGGGTCTGAAAGGGGGTTACAAGGATACTAGGGAGGGACTCTACATCAGGGACTGCAGCAATAGGACAAGGGGTGATGGGTTTAAACAGGGGAGATTTATGTTAGAGATAAGGCAGAAGCTCTTCCCTGTGAGGGTGCTGAGGAGCTGGCACAGGGTGCCCAGAGAAGCTGTGGCTGCCCCATCCCTGGCAGTGTTCAAGGCCAGGGTGGACACAGGGGCTTGGAGCAACCTGCTCTAGTGGAAGGTGTCCCTGCCCGTGGAACTAGAAGATGTTAAGATCCTTTCCAACCCAAACCACTATATGGTTTATCGTGCTCCTGATTAAATAGGCAATTACATTTCATGATGGACTCAGGTAGATGAATGACTAGCAGGTAAAGCAGCTTTCCCTTTGCAGCCCTGTCCATTGATCCGGTACCTTTTGCAAGCCTTCAGTTCACTTTCCCCTGAACCATGGAGTGGCACATATTCCATCTTCAGACAGGTCACTCGCTCCATCTGCATCCTCTCCCCAATTTGCTTCATGAACCCACTTGCCTTTTTGCTTTAAATAGATTCCTAAAATTTTTGGGATAATGACTTTCCCCTTACTCTTGCAGCTGTGAGTTTCTTGATGGAAAGGATAATAAGTATGTCTGCACTTTCAAAGCAACCCCAACAAAACCCACAAAAACCAACCCAACCCAAACTGAAAACACCCAAAGGAGATCAATAAGAAATCTGTGCTGGAGAAAAGGGAACTCAAGTTTCCCATGCAGAGACAATGAGCAGCTCTGCAGCCTTCCCTCTGCCAGCATAATCAGAAAGGCATTTCTTTCTTTGTAAGAGAGTGCATATCAGCACTTAAAAAGGGAAAATAAATTATGAGGAGTGGAGCTGGAGGGAGGAATCATCTTCCAGCAAAGGGGATGAAGCCTGCAGCTCCATTTAGTTAACACTAAAGCGGGTGTGCTTGTGCGTTTGATACGAGCTCCTAAGGCAGCTGACGTGGTTTGCAGGGAGTTTCTAGAGGTGGTACCACGGCGAGTAAGTCGCTAGGAGAGCAGGTGTCATTTCTAAAACAAAGATTGGGGTTTATGGCGTTGCAATTACAGAGTTCTTCCCAGCAATATTATTGCTATTGCTGTTGGCTTCTGCATTCAGGCAATGTTTGGGTTTCATTTCAAAAGAGAAATTGATGATGCAGTTATTATCCCTTTGATGAAATCCCACTCTCGTATAAAGGATGTCTGAAGTTCTGTTCCCTGACTGTATCTGGTGATCAAACAACAGAAGTAAACTTGCTTGTGGTTCCTTTTTTGAGTTAGCACTTTGCCTAAAAACTTTCCCTTCATCCTTCCAGCTATCTATGGGGATCCCAGCCTGATTCCTTTATGGTTGTCTCTGGCTCTTCATCAAATCCCCAGGATTTGAATCCATGTGCCTTGCAATAGCGGCTGGGGCTCGTGTTTCTGATTGACTCTGCACATGGACTTAGTTTGGGGCACTGCCTTCTGTTTCTTCTTCTCTTTTCCTCCACTGCCTGGGTTCCAGGCTTGGAGCAGTAGTCAGGCTTCCCAAATGGAATGAGGTTTCACTCAACCCTCAGTACATTATTGGTTATAGAGGCTTCCAGGAGGACAACTCATAACTGATGTTCACCAGAGCGGATGTTCGTTAGAGAGGGTTATTGTATGTCGAGAGTATCTTAGATATCTATCACTTTGAGGGACATTTTAGAACAGATATTGGTTTTTATGGACCCAGTCCGTCTGTCTCCACTGTTTTCACAGTAGCTCCATGTCTGCTGGTCAGCTTGCAGTGTGGGGAGGGATGGAAAATGCAGCCAGGATTTGGTGTTTCCAAACTTCAGCCATTTGGAAGAAACAGATCTGATTCCTAAGGTTTTAGCCCACACCCAAGCAATTGCATCCCATTGGAGTTTGGCAATGCATGGCCTGGGGGGAGCGGTAGTGGAAGGATAGGATGGGTATGTAATAGCCTTGGGAATGCTGCTTGCTGAGAGCTTTAAGAGAAGAGCATTTAGATGGGTCCCTATCTAGTTTGCTTCAAAATCAGGTTACTAGAAGGGGAGCTTAAAGCGCGCTGTAAACACCCAGGGAAGCATCGCTTTCGCCTGGCTGTGCTGGCACTGCAGGAGCTCTGTTGCCAGCACTCAAATCCCCACCACTTCCAGGATTTTTGCTATTTGTAGTCTGCTTTTCCCTAACAGAGACCTGAAGGTGCCTGAGAAATCATAAGCAAAGCCTGGTTCCTAATGGTTGATCATATTTGAAACAGTTTCAGTTCAGCGGCACCAAACCTTTTACGACTGATAACGGAGCTTCCCGGTGCATTCAAGTGGAAAAGTAGAAACCAGATTGAAATAAAGATGCTACTTGCCTCTGCCAGGCTTGGTGAGTTGGTTCACTGCATTATGCACAGGGGCACACCTATCTTCAACGCATCTAGACTCTGCTGCTGTTGTTACTTCATCAGAGCATGTCTGGCTAGAGATTATACAGCTGGATACTGGACTAATGCATTATGCTGGCTTCCAATTCCTATAGCTGCTGGTCTGCTTGTGAGTCTTAAGCAGGTCTTCCAAGACCTAAAGGGACCAACGGGAAACCTGGAGAGGGGCTTTGGACAAAGGATGTGGGGACAGGACAGGGGGAATGGCTTGAACCTGCCAGAGGGGAGATTGAGCTGAGCTCTGAGGCAGAAGCTCTTCCCTGTTGAGGGTGCTGAGGCGCTGGCACAGGGTGCCCAGAGAAGCTGTGGCTGCCCCATCCCTGGCAGTGTTCAAGGCCAGGTTGGACACAGGGGCTTGGAGCAACCTGCTCTAGTGTGAGGTGTCCCTGCCTGTGGCAGGGGTTGGAGCTGAAGGAGCTTTAAGGTCTCTTCCAATACAAACTATTCTATGATTCTAGTTTTTGTGTGTGTTCTTAAATCCATGAGTGAAGTCCATGTACAGCCTATAACCAACCTGACTACTTGATTTGACCTTATTGGAATCAAGTGTGCAAAAGAAAGCCAAGACTGGCTATGTATGTGAACAGAGAATCAGACTCTGGGCCCTTCCTCTAGGTTCTTTTAACAGCCAGTTAAGTATTATCTGTCCAAAATAGCTTCATTCCTTATTACTGCTATTGTTTTTAGCACAAAGCCAGCTTTTTCACGGAACAGCTTTTATTTTCAGAAGAATGTGCACTATGTAGAGATTTCTGGTATTTTTATCAAAAGTAAAAAAGGAAAGGAATTAAAAAAGGAGGTGAAGAATACTTAAAAAGAAAAGATAGCGGCTGAGAATGGTTTAGTTTTGTGTCCTCCTTTACTCCAGGAACAGCAACTCCCAATAAGCTCTTTTCTCTCTTTGCCACAGAATGAGTTGATGCAGTATTTCCTACCACTCACTGTGATGTATCATGAGGGACAGTGTTCATATGGACACCTTTGCCTGCACAGGGGCATGGAAACTGGATATCTAAACTTGCAGCTTTAAACGACATAACATGTCATTCATAACATGCCTGGGTAATAGAGAATAATTTTGGGGGTGGATTTCTCTGGATATCTGCCTCCTTACCACATCCACAGCATCTTTCATCTTGCCATAGCTGAAATCTGTTCTTGCTGTGTGTTTTTCAGCAAATCCTTCTTCCTCCCTCTGCTTTCTCTAACCCCCTTGTAAAAATTACAATGACCTTCATGGGAGAGGTCCTTTGAAGCCTGGACTGTCCCTAAAAGCCTTGTGATGTCTCCGCAGGTTGCAGTCATCCCACACCTTTGCAGTCTATGGTGAGGAATGGCAATTTCCAAGCAGCAAAGTATCTCATCCCAGTGTCAGCATCTAAAAGAGCTCAGGTGGATGATGCCCAGAAATTGCCCATTTCTCTGTGGCCTGTTGAGGGAGATGGGTGACAGGCTCAGATGAAGAAATGCACAGTGAGTCGGTATTTAGTGTTGCTAGACATAGCTAAGAGGTCTGATGGGGTCACTGAGGGCTTTGGCACCAACATGCCTATTTTAACACCCACTTGCTTGCAAACAAACCACCTTTCTTAGCAAGAGCTAAGAACAAACTAGCCCCACGCTTTCCTTCTAGTGACCCAGGGCCAGGGGACCATTTCCATTGACCCACCTGGTGCAGAGCTCCAGTTCCATTTCCCTTTCTGGCTTCAGGGTGCCAAGTTAAGCTGCTATCCCGAATTTCAGTGCCCCTGAGACATGCATAAAGCTTTGCACATCGAAGCAAGGCAGACAACGACATTGTCAAGGCTTTAGTGCTGGGTTAAGGCTTTTTTCTCTGTCTGCATTCAGCCCTTCTGCTGGCCTAAAAAGACTTATATCCCCATGCCCCCGTGACCTGGCCTCAGCACCTTTGCTGCAAAAAGCATCCCAAGTATTGATCAGGAACATGAGGAGGACACTTCCCTGCCTTTCTTTTCCTGCACACGACATACACATGCACACACATTGACATGCAAGATTTCCATTCCCGGTCTTAACCTAAGCATTTACAATTCCTCTCGCGCTCCTTGTGCTTTCTTCCTAAAGAAGGCAAATAAAAGTGTGAATAATCAATTTCCTAACTGGAATTAAAACTGGCTCCAGTTAAAATAGGGGAAAGCATGAACCAGCATGTAAAGTAGGATAGAGAGGTTATCTGAGCTTGGATTAGTATCCTGCTCATGTAGGAGAACAATTAACGGGTGCATGAGAATGATTAAGCAGAAGGTAAATTACAAGGAATGAACCCATTCAACAAAGCAGGTCGGCTCCCGGACAGGGCTGGTGTGATAGTCTTCATGGCTCAGCTGAAAGAGGGAAAGGACTACCAGAAAGGATGTGGTTTCTCCATTTGCTCAGGCCAAAATAGGGTGATAAAGATCTAGTCTCATCTTGGGCTTTTATCAGAGGTCAAGCTGTTCGCTCCGCATAAAGGAGGAACTGGGAATGGGTTTAGTGAGCTCTTTCAAGGGAGACTGTAAGTCCTCTTGCTTGCTTCACATGAGCTCATGTGAGGTATGATGTGGCTGCTAGGCCACGAGCTGGGAATGGGGTTTTGTGGCTTGGGTGACTCACTGATAGATGCTTCCTAGGGCAAATCTTTCCCTTTGATGCCTTTCCTGGGTAAAGCAATGAGGATAATGGCTCCTTGTCAGCTTGGGATGCTCTCTGAAACATCCCTGTGAAAACTACTAGAGAAAGGGGAAACATTGTGGCAGTTGTGGCCAAGCAGCTTGTTTTGGGAACCTGAGGGATGCAGGAGTCTGGGTGTCCCCAGAACCCTACAAGCAGCTCGTGTGCTGGAGGGGAAGCTGATAAGACGGGTCATGAGAGCTGTGGGTTGCAAAGTGGCCAATTTAAGGGAGGCTAAGTCCAGCAGTGAAAGAAAAAACAGTGCAACAGGAGGTGTTTGGCTGCTTCTTCATGTGGAAGATTTCCAGGTTCTCTCTAGTGACACTAGGTAATGGATTTTGAAGGTGATCTCAAATGTAAGAACGACTCTGCTCATTAAAGCCTCCATAGCCACTATAGCAAATCACAGCAGATGCCTTCCAGGAGTTCTGACAACAGACATCAACTATCAACAAGGATAAAATAAGGACAAGTCAAAGGCTAGTATTGATTCTAGTTGCCTTTGAATTAAATCCTTGTTGGGCCCACTCAGCATGTGGAGCTCAGGCCAGTTTCAAAACGCCTGTTCCCTGTGTCTGTACAGCTCAGTGATATATATCCACTAAAAAAGAGGGAAAAATAATAGATTGACTCTTGCTGTAATCAATAAACAGAAAAAGGGCAATAGAAACAAAGGGGCAATTGGAGAAGTGTGTGTTTGGGGAGCCCCTTCACTGATATTTGTCATGAAAGAAGGTTATAAATGAAGAATAAAGAAGAGATTGGTTGTAGTAAAGAAACATTAAGAAGCAATAATAAGCAAAAGCCTAATTCTTAAGCATAAAAGTTCTCCTAATGAGGGCTTTGTGTGCAGTAAGAATAGTATCTCAGCGCTGTCAGGTAGTTTTAAAGTAACTTTGGTATGACGTAAAGAAAAGTCATGATTTTATAAAGTCTCCCAAGTCTTCCCTCCCCTTTTCTCATTTGGAATTAAAATGTTCCTCTTCAGGTTTGGAAAACTCTCACAATAGCACAGCTCAGGTCTATGAGGATGAGATCCTGCAACTAGTTGAAATCCTCCATTCTCGCCTTACCCTCCCTGCAGAATAAAGTGCAGCAATAACTCATTTCCAGCACTGCAGATAGGGTAAATTCCAATGCAAAACTTAATATTACACAGCCTGATTGTTTGTACCTTTCTCATCGTTTATAGAGTCATAGAATGGTTTTGCTTGGAAAAACCTTAAGATCATCCAGGTCCAACCCCTTCCATGGGCAGGTACACCTCATACTAGACCATGTCACCTAAGACTCTGCCCAGCCTGGCCTTGAACACTGCCAGGCTCATTAGAGTGTGATTCAGAGAATGCCTTGGCCAGGTGATGTCCTAAGCCATAGGTTTAACTTAAGCTGTGTGTTCTTAGTCTATGGAAGTCCAATGCACCCCTTTCTTCCTCCCAGGAATTGGTGTATATCCTTTTCTTTGCTGCATTTGAGGTCTGTGTGCACACTCTGCTCCTATTCTGTCAGGGGGGATTGCTGTATGATTAGTCTCACATGGAAGGCTTTTATAATAATTTTATAGAGGGTCAAATGGCAATGAGGAAGGCTGTGGCCCATCAAACAGGCCTTATGTAGTGACCTCTGTAATAAAACTCCAGCATTTCCCTTCTGAGAATCCCAGGGGAAGAGGAGGAAGAAACGAAGAAAGAGGAAAAAAAAAAAAGAAACCAGAAAGAATAAAAGGAACTAGAAACCTCTTTAAAAGTCTGTGAAAGAGGAAAGTGAGGATTGGGTGACATTCATGTTTGATGAAGAGCAAGTGTGCAGGCAGGACGAGTTACTGCATAAGCAAACACTGCTCTAGGCTGTATTCCAGCCTTCCTGCTCAAATCAAGTGACACAATTAGATGCTGCAAACTTCAAAGCGTGGGGTGCAATAGAAGGGGTACAAGAGGTGAGATTCCTTTGTACTAGCATTAGGCTTTGGGGAGAAATCTTAGATAGCAGTGGAAGAATAGTGTCGTGGGGTAGCACTTTGCTGTGTGGGTGGGAGAGGAGGGGGGTAATGTAAGGTCTGCATGACCTGCTGAAGGATCAGAGAGCAGAAAGGAGTTGATTTCATCCTTTGCTATTCCCTTATGAAGAATGAAAGGGCAGGGGATGTTAAATAGAGTCCATTGAATTAGATTAAGGGAGATTAGCTCTTAGGCTGTTGCTAGACTTGGGAGATCAGTTGACCAGTTTTCACTAATTTTCCCTCTTAGGGTTCAGTGTTATCTGAGATTGATCAAACCCCCTTGGAGCATTGTATGGGGAAGGCAACTGCCTCCCCGGCCTCAGATCTAACCAATGCAATTCTGAGTCTTGATGAGTTGCATCTTGCTCAACGCCCCTTCGGTTACAAAGCCTGCGTTCACTTGACACGGCTTGAAAGGTGCTCATTGAAAAAGACTTTCTTCCTTCCAGATGTGTTTTGAACTCAGAGCAAAGTCTGAATGAGTTGTTTCAGGAGGCTGATGGGTGATGCTGTGGACTTGGGGTACCCCATTGTGTCTATTCATCTAGGAAATGGAAAAAGGGATTTTAAAGTTGTCTTTGATAAGATATTTCCTTTTTTACAATCAGGGGAATAGAAAAGAGTTATCTCTAATCATTTCTTGCTTAGCTGTTGACACATGAAAGTTCTTCCAGAGTATAAGAGAGTGTGAATTTAAAGGGAGTGCGTGTTTCCAGAAGACAAGTCCTTAGGGAAGCAATGTTTCCACTGTTTTAATATAAGAGGATGAGCCCCTGGTTAATGCTTTGGGCTGCAATTTAGGAGATCAAGGTGCAATTCCCAGCTCTCATGTAAAATACCCCATGTAAAATACTCATAGCTTTTGATACGTCCCCAAAAGTCCTATCTACTGCTGACCAGGACCATTTACAGAAGTGCAATGTGGGTGTAAACTACCTCAAACCAGAGAGTTTCCGTGTTGCAGTAATTATTACAGCTCTGCAAGGAGCAGGATGAGTGCATTGGGCTTTCACTCTTGAGATTGTTATCCCTGATCTATGACATTACATAGTCCTTCCCTCTTTGCATCTTTGCCCACTTGGTATCTCCAAAACACTAAGATGTGTATCTGGCAGCCATAGGTGCTTGTTTAGGTTGTGGTTCTGCTTTTAGAAGTTACTGTTTAAGGCTGTTTTTTTCTGCACCTTCTTGGTTTCCCTTCTTGCAGTTGCATGGAGTGACACAGTGATGGAGGTGGTGGTTTTCTCCAGGAGAGGAGAGAGGCTCAGGAGCAAGCAACTGGAAGTAGGGAGCTTTCCTAATGAGAGGGACTCTTCATTAGGGACTGTAGTGGTAGGACAAGGGGTAATGGCTTCAAACTTCAACACGGGAAGGTTAGATTAGGTGCGGAGGCACTGGAATGGGTTGCCCAAAGAAGTTGTGAATGCTCCAACCCTGTCGGTGTTCAAGACCAGGTTGGACAGAGCCTTGGGCAACGTAGTTTAGTGTGAGGTGTCCCTGCTCATGGCAGGGGGTTGGAACTAGATGATCTTAAGGTCCTTTCCAACCCAAACCATTCTACAATTCTATTTCCAGCGGAGACATGCTGCCTCCTCAAGCCTCCCTGTTG
The DNA here is from genome assembly GCF_000696875.1 of Nestor notabilis. NCBI lineage: Eukaryota > Metazoa > Chordata > Aves > Psittaciformes > Psittacidae > Nestor > Nestor notabilis. The sequence goes on from NW_009913340.1 coordinate 16,448, forward strand.
CAAAGTAACACTGAAAGCAGAGAAGCGAGAACTTGAGTCCTCTGCTGAAGACCCTGATGCTTAACCCTTCTGTGCCTCAAGTTCCCCACCTTCACGCATAGGACTGTATAGAAGAGGTTGAATTTCCTCTGGGTTGCCAGATGCTCTGTGGTCTGAGTAGGTGGGTGCTCAGGATTTCTCACCTGCTTTTGCAACCTAATCCAGCCTCTTTGGGTATTTCCCTTGTGCCCATATTCATCAACCTGATCCAAATGATTGCACATTTACCTGCCCTAACACATGCTGTGGGCCCTGGGTGGGCTCCTTTCCCATGTAACCATCAGTCCTGGTCTGTACACAGTCAAGGGGGCTGTTTTGACATTGGGATAATGGTCAATACAGATCCAGAAGTCCTGCCAGTTAATCCTGGTCATCTCTGCCTGTGAGCTCCTATATTTGGAAGCCTGCAGCATGGACAGAAATTGCTAAATCGATGCTCAGCAGGGCACCACAGATCCATTATGTCTTGTTTAACTACCCCCTACGTTCTCCCTTCTGCAGCAACAACATGACTATGCTTTCTGGAAATGCATGGAGAAATAGCACAGGGCAGGGAATGCTGCAAATAAAACCAGAAGTTGGCTGGACTAAGCTTTACAACCAGAACAAAGAATTTGCTTCAGTGCTGGAAATGCCTCTTGATGGGCTGCTCTTAGGAACACGGAATTTAATGTTGTAGCACTTAAAAACCAAGTAAACCAAAAACCCAAGTGCTCTTTTGATGCAGGGAATGTTTCTCTATCCTGAAATACATCCCATTTTGAGACTATTTCTTTCTTAAAGATGTAGTGACTGATGTTGCGTGACAGAGGATCACCCGTGGAACTCAAAGTGAAGTCCACTTATGGAATTGTATGTGACAACAAAAATGAATTCATCACGACAGTGATCCTAATGAATATCCCTATCCTAATGAAAACCTTAAGGAGTTCTGCAGGGAATAGAGCTGGAGTAGTTGACAAAAACAGACACTCTTGCAAAATTAATAATATGAGTAATAGCAATATTGATGATGATAATAATACAAATCAATAACTTGCAAAATCTTGATTTAGTTTTTAATATATTCTAATTTCTTTGCTACTTCCAACAAAGGAAAGTTTTGATTATGTTCCCTCCCTCATCCCCCAGCCCTTCACTGCTGCATGCATGTCTCTTTGATTTGGGCTGGCTGGATCATTAATTGAACATAGGAAAGTCTTTTCAGATCTTGGAAAAGGAAAAAAGAAAAGGAAGTGTTTTTAATTGCTGTTTATATCCCCCCATCCAGGGCTTGACAATCCACCCCGTCTGTTCCAGAGGGCTCAGACCACCTGAGTTTAGATCATATCCTGCTACATTAAACTCCACACATAATACGTTGGCCACATGGGAAAATTTAAGGAAAATGAGATTTTATTAAAGCCAGGAGACCGCCTGACTGCAGAGGGACATAATAACAGTGTTATGAGGTTCTTATCTCACATGAAAGTTTCACATTTCCCTGCTTGCCTTTCCTTTATGCTACTGTGGCTTCCCCCTCCCCCAGTTCCATATGGGTATCGAGTTATTTAATGCAACAGCTCAAGAGGCAACACAATTAATTACAAAATAATACACAGTATTTTATTGTTTAATGAAGGCCCCATAGTCTTTTTAAATTAGCACAGTAACATCAAAGGTTCCCATCAGCATCCCAAATACCGCATGGGTCACGCAATCCACCTTCCAAAGGGAAGAAGATGCCGTGTGGGAGAGCGAAGCGGGTTTGTATGTCAAGAAGAGAAGCTGATCTTGTGTGTTGTGCCTGAATTCCTTCTGCTTTCACATATTTCTATCTTTGAAGATGTTGCTCAGTAAGAGCTTTGCAGGTTTTGAAGGAGCCAGGGGGCTTCATAGTCAAGCTGGAATGCTGTACTGCTCAGCTCTGAAAGCACCACGGGTATCTTGCTAGTAGGTTAAGCAAGCCTAGTTATACAAGACTGCTGGAGTTGAAGGGGATATCTTCTTCATAGTGAGAGCTTTTGAGTTCCACGCTTTCATAGCTCCATACAGTCACATGAACTAATGTCCTGTTCTGTCCTGGCCAAACTGCCTGTGCACATCTTGAGGCATTTCTTACAGGAATTTGTAGGGAGGTTGAGGAACCTCTATCAGTCTTGTCTCTACTCAAAAAGATGTTCTCATTGGGCTCCAGAAGATTTTCTTTAGCTGATAGTGGGATGGAACAGAGCAGAAAGGAGGACAAATCCAGTCTGGCTTGTTGAAAGTTGCAGATGGAAGTGCAAAACCTCCATAATTCATCTTCCCAACAGCATGATACAAATTCCCCTGGTGAAATTCCCTCCTGAAGCCTGAGGGTTCTTCTGTCTTCTATTTTTTTTTCTGCCTACTTTTATCTCCTTCATTTGTGTAATTACAGAAGTCACCAAAATTCATTGAAAACCATGTACTCTATCACCTCAGTCTTTGGAGACCATCCTCACCCTTCCCCAGAGAACATCCCTCCAGCACTTCCCATAGGTGCTCTGATCCATGCGTCATTCTGCCCTGAGTTGGTTGCTTTAATTATACTCCTGAGATCCTCCAGTTAGCAAGGAGCTGCGTGAAGGCTCTCTTGAGACAGAGACAGGGAAACCCCTGGCATTCCCAGGCAGCATTCCAGATAGGTGAAGGCTGCGAGAGGTTTATCTACTAAATATTGTTCTTTATTTCTTCTAGTGAGGAAGGTTTTTGTAGCATTATTGAGCTTCCAATATGAGAAAGGGTGCCAGAGAGGGATAGTTTATCAGGGACTTTAGCAACAGGACAAGGGGTGATGGGTTCAAACTGAAACAGGGGAGGTTCAGGTTGGAGATAAGGAAGAAGTTCTTCCCTGTGAGGGTGCTGAGGCACTGGCACAGGGTGCCCAGAGAAGCTGTGGCTGCCCCATCCCTGGCAGTGTTCAAGGCCCGGGTGGGCAGAGCCTTGGCTGACACGGACTAGTGTGAGGCATCCCTGCCCATGGCAGAGGCTTGGAACCAGATGATCTTAAGGTCCTTTCCAACCCAAACTGTTCTATGATTCTATACTGCTTCTTAGACCATTCCCAGGGCTTTGTCATGAACAGATTAGATATTAGATTTGGCATTCTGCAAAAAATCATGGGAAAACTAAACGCTTTTGATGAGCTTTATGTTCAAAACAGTGCATTCAGGGCCGGGAACGTGCATTGGCTGTACACTTTGCACAGTTATTACCTTTTATCAGCCCAAGACACTTATCACTTAACTGCTTTCTTTTATCCTTTCTGGGTTATACCACCACTGGCATTTTGCACAGCCTGTTGAGATAATGTCTTAGGGACAGAAAAGCAAGTGTCACAGTTTCACTCGCCTCACCTTGAAGTTGGGCAGCCTTTTGCTGGGTAGCCCATCTGGGCAGTCATGGGTTGTCTTCTCTGGGGATCGCCTGTTTACAGAGTAAGCAAGGTATTTAATTATGTTTCTTGCACCCTGGTGGTTTGCTGGGAATTGTAATCAAAGAGGAGGCTTAGTGAGGAGCTTAATACAGCCTCTGCAACTGATTTCTTGCCTGAGGGGAAGATGCGAATTTAAAGGAGCAGCAGTGGTCAGAAAAACAAACACACAACTGAAACTAATGAGACAATTTCTTCTTCCTATTCTAGAGCTCCTGTAGAGACCTCAGTGATCACTTGCAAGGTCCATAAGACCTGATTTGGTGGTAAAAGTCGTTTCCTTTTCCTTCCTTAACAAACTTACTAACAGAGCAGAGATGAAAAGGTGGGGGGAATATATTGCCATGCTTGTAAGGGATCTATGCTATTGTGAGCACACCTCCCGTGTCCTTGTCTTTAATCACTCTCCTGGGCTGTTATGCCATGGCCCTTCCATCCCTAAGAAAACACAAGCGGGTGGTGATGAACTCTTGGTATTAAAGACGGAGCGAAGAGTTTCTCCTGATTTGGCCTCGTATGTCCTAAGCAATGGGAATTTGACTGGTTTTGGCCACCAGCACACTGAACAGCTGTGAATGTCAGAGGGCTTTTAGCAAAGAAGGGCTCCCCGATGTGTCTGCTCTTTGTTCCACGTGTTTCGTGGCATAAATATGTAACAACCCAAATGCTAATGAATTCCTCCCACTGATGTCCCTCCCTCCACATATGCATGTACAAACAATTCACAACCCACACGCAGACGTATTGCCCAGGCGTTATGTGAACCCAGTGCTGTCTAGGAGGCAAAAATCACTGCGTTGTAATCCAAGTTTTAATCATAGAATGATAGAATGGTTTGGGGTGGAAATGTCCTTAAAGCTCATTCAGTTCCAACCCCCTGCCACAGGCAGGGACACCTTCAACTAGCCCTGGTTGCTCCAAGCCCCTGTGTCCAACCTGGCCTTGAATGCTTCCAAGGATGGATCATTCACAATTTGCTTTGGCAGCCTGTCCCAGCTCCTCAGTACTCTCACATCCTTCCTTATATCTAACCTAAATCTCCCCTGTTTCAGTTTAAACCCATGCCCCCTTGTCTTATCTCTCCAGTCCCTGATGAAGGTCCCTCTCCAGCATCCTTGTAGCCCCCTTCACACACTGGAAGCTGCTCTGAGGTCTCCAGCAGCTTCTCTTCTCCAGGCTGAACAGCCCCAATGTTCTCATCCTGTCTCCATACGGGAGTTGCTCCAGCCCCTGATCATCCTCATGGCCTCCTCTGGACTCATTCCAGCAGCTCCACATCCCTCTTATGCTGTTGCCCCAGAGCTGGATCAGGGCTGCAGGTGGGGGTTCCCCCAGAGCACAGCAGAGGGGCAGGATTCCCTCCCTGAGCTGCTGCTTGTGCTCTAGGGGTGCACCTAGAACACTTCCTGGCCTGCAAAGGCAGTGGTTATTGATGGAAGATATGCATGTTTGGGGAATTACAGAGTCTTGTTCAGCTTTTGTTGTGTTTAGCTTTGGACTTAGCATTATTCATCTTCCTGAAACAGGAAACCTAAACTCAAGAAGCTATTAACCCACAGAGCACACAACCCCCCGGCTAGGCAGAAACTTGGGTGTGTAAGAAGGCCTTTCCCTTTGGATTTTAGCATTAAATTTGTCATTCAAAGTTTATGCGAGAGGTGGAATCACTTATGGGTTATGTATTTCTAGAATTAGGGTTGTTGGATGGCTGGGAGACACAAGATAGCTACCACATATATTTGGGATGGGGAGCTTTGCAAGCAGGAGAGATGATAGCAGCCATGGGAGGATAGGTTGGGGTGAAGGATCACCCTCATCCTCCTGTGTGTCTCATCAGTGACTTTTGTCCCAGCAGAGCTTTGTTACTAGGGCAGGGAGCCCTTATCAAATAGCAGATGAATTGCAATGAGTTAATGTGTTATCAGTTGGACACCTTGGTTTTGGGAAGCCAGGTTCACACTGGGCAGTATGGGGAGTAAAGAGAGTTTTTGAAAGCAGTTTTCCCTGTTTGTTCTTTACTTGCAGTTAAATGCTTTCAAGATTCCACTGTTATGCAGCAGGAACATCGGCTTCTGAAGGTTTAATACAGGAGGGTGGGTGTCATAGCCCCTACTTTGTGAATATAGATGTCTACGTTGTTCAGTTCTGGGCCCCTCACTGCAAAAGAGACATTGAGGTGCTGGAGCGGGGCCAGAGAAGGGCACTGGAGCTGGAGCAGGGGCTGGAGCACAAGTGTGATGGGGAAGGGCTGAGGGACCTGGGGGGTTTAGTGTGGAGAAGGCTCAGGGGGGACCTGATCGCTCTCTGCAAGTGCCTGACAGGAGGATGTAATGAGGTGGGGGCTGGTCTCTGCTCCCAAGGAACAAGGGATGGCACAAGAGGAACTGGCCTCAAGCTGCCCCAGGGCAGGTTTAGCTGGAGCTGAGGAGCAATTCCTTGCCCAGAGTGTGCTCAGGCATTGGAACAGGCTGCCCAGGGCAGGGCTGGAGTCACCGTCCCTGCAAGTGTTCCCAGCCCGTGGAG
>NW_009913340.1:22476-33022 GCF_000696875.1 Nestor notabilis
TGCCAGGGGTTAGTGGTGGCCTTGGCAGTGCTGGGAATGGTTGGACTGGGTGAGCTTAAAGGTCTTTTCCAACCTGGAAAAGGATGCTGTGGCTTGTCCAACACATGTAGTAGCAGAGCTGGGAGTGGACTCATGCATCCATACTAGTTCCATACACACCAAGCAGCCTGTGATCCAAGCTGTATGTTCTGCATAAATCACTTTGGTCCCCCACAGCAGATGCTGGTCTCTTGCAAACAAATGCAGCTTCCAGGGTGCTTGGAGACAGGGTATCCCTGTACCCTCTGAGGCTGATGAAGTTTGCACTGGTCTCCACAACAGCCTGGCTGCGATGTGCGGGGGGAAGGGAGGCAACTCAGCTCAGTAATTTCATGTTATTGCAAATACTGCTTTTTCAATCCAGCATTTGGTTTTCATTTGGTGGCTGAGCTCAGTTCATTTCTGCTGGTGCTTCTCTTCTGATCCAATTGAGTTATCGATGCAGGCGAGGAGGAAGCAAACAAGATTGGTGTCAATTTTTTCAGGGTGGCTTTTTTTTCTCCCCCTACCTCCCTTTTACTTCTTTTACTTTCAAAGATCAAACTTTTCACTGTAATGAAACCCAGACAGAGGGAAAAATAGCAGCACATGAAATAGTTTTCAGTCATCCTTTAAGGTTGGTATCTTTGATTTAGGGACCGCAGCTTTAATCAGGGTGTTGGAGCCGACACAAAAATTAGTCATTTAACTAAATTCCCCTTCTCACTCTCTTTGTCTCTGTTTCTCTGTCTCTCTTTATTAATGTGGGCTTAAAACAGATTCTCAAACTACGGTGCTGGCTCAATTTTGTGTTCCCAGCTAATAACCCAAAGCAGGATCAGCTCTTTTGCAGCTGACAGATCTGCCTCTAGACTAGATTGTCTTCCTTGCTGAATGCATCCATCATGTATGGGGAAAAAACATGAAAACTAAAAATATAAATGAATAAAAAATGATTTCTTTTCCATGGGCTCATCACTCCCTACTGTGGTGGTGGCCTGATAGCATCCATGCCATGACAAGCCCACTCCCAGCATGGCATAACCAGGGCATTGCTGCAACAGCACACAGTATTTGGGGTGGTTTGATGCTGGACTGCTGCATCCAGGGCAGAGTGGGGCTCACTGGGGCAGTCTGTTTGCAGGATATTACCTAAGACATCTCCATGTCTTGCTTATGCCTATGAGTGAGAACTGGAATTCTCCTGGGCACTCCACTCCAGTGTGCTCTCCCTCTGCACCTTCCTTAGCCATTGCACTTTGTTCTACACAGGCCAAAGCACACTGCTGTGGAGATGTGCACAAACTGTCCCGTGTACTGTGGTCCCTGGAGCAGCAATGCTGGCTGGAGCTGGAGACACACGTGGAAAACACCGTTTGAGTAATCCTTGTCCTGAATATCCTCCCAATTTCCAGCAAATAGCAGTGAAGGGACTTCCCGAGGTGAAGGTTATATCCTGAATAGTGTTTAATAACCCTTAATGGACTCATCCTCCTTCAAGTCATCTAATTTTTAGGGTTTATTTAATTCATTCATGTTTTCTGGCCTGTCTGACATCCTGTCCTGACCAGTCCTCTAATGTCATTGACACTGCATGAAAAAGTACTTCTCTTCTTTTATCTTCAACCTGCTGCCTGCTAATGTGTGCTGTAAAGGGAACAGCCATTTGCTCTTCCCCTTCTCTGATGTGGGATTTCAATGACACCCCATCAGTCCTCTTCTTCAGGCTAAAAACTCTGTTCAGTATCTCCTTTTCTGAAGCTGTTTTGTACTTCTATTCATTTTATGCCCTCCTTCCATATGAATGTAGGAGACGGACCTGTTTATGTTAGACCTTCCCTCCTGCTGAGTGTTGCACATCAATTATGCACAGTCACAACCTGAAACTATCTGATGTGTGTTTTCTCCTATAAGGGACAGGCGTTATCCAGACGGATAAGGCTACAAGGAAAGGGAGAAAATTAACCAAAAGGGTTTTGAGGAACCTTATCAAACAACCAGGCAGCAGGGTCTGATAGAAGGGAGAACATCCTTGCTCATAGGTTGGTAGGAGTCTGGTCACAGTCTTTAAGCCAAGTTTATCTGCCCATGGCAGGGGGTTGCAACTAGATGATCTTAAGGTCCCTTCCAACCCCAGCCATCCTATGATGCTATGATCTCTGCAGCACTTGCTGTGCAGGTTGATGTCAAGCAAGCAGGGAGGTACTCTGACTTTTTCTTCTCTATTAGGACTTGCTTTATTCCTTGGTTCATTTCTTAGGTAACTCAGTTTTTCCTGTCACCTCTGTTTCTTGCCTGCCTAAAAGCCAGCGTGGGCAGGACAAGAGGAAACAACTATTTTTGGCAAATCAATGAGAAATTTCATAAGGGAGAGGAAACCCTCAAAATTTGGGACTAGACGTGCATCATGAGGGGAAACCAGGACATGATATCTTTAACTGCAGGCCCCCAAAGGGAATATATTTGTTAAACATTATAATTACCCTTCAGTGCTGAACTCTATAGCAATTGAATCCACGGCGATGCACATTATCATTTCTGAAATGATGCTTTCATTTAGATAAGGCATGCAATTATACATCTTGATTAGGTCACTGTTCCCAGGAGCTTTGGGTTATTTATGATGAGTTGCCCCTTTTTGTAAATTAGGTGGTGTGGCTATGGATAGAGATGTATTTCCTCCCTTTCCTCCCTTACCCCTTCCTGCACCTTCACATATCCTTTTGCTCCTCTTCTTCCCTTTGTGCAGGCAAGATCAAAAAGCCAGTAATCAGAGGGAGAAAAATGCCAGGTCTATAGTGGAAACATTGCCATGAGTAGTCAGACCCGGGAGGTCCACTCATCCCTTGGTTTCTCTGCAGGACCTGCTGGCTTTCATAGTGGTGGTATTAAGGTTGGGATTCCCAACCCTGTATTTTAGACCTCTAAACCCTGTCATTATTTGCACAGCAGTAACCTCAGCTTTCTCTGTGATCAATGGCACTTCCTGAAGGTGATGTACAGTACTTCATCTTAAACAGTGACCTGAAGTCATGGCTTCTAGCTAGGCCCATAAGCTGTTGGTTCCCCAGAGCTCTAATAACTGGATTGGCAACAGACCTCATGTAGGGCTCCTCTTCCCTCCTCACTCCTCCTGGGGGATAGTTTCATTGAACTACTCTTGAAATAGTCCCAGTTTCCATAAGACAAATGGAAGTGAGGTCTGCTCTTGTTGCTTAACTGGGTACCATGTGAAGTGGTACCCAGTTCAAGGCGAGAAGACCAACCACAAGACAAGAAGAGTGGATGTGAAAACTCTTGGGGAAGAGAAATGGTAGGAAAAGGACCAAAGTGACAGGAGGAAGGTGATATTCTGGACAGCTTCTGGAGCTGGAAACTGAAGTTGTCTTTTGCTTTTGAAGGAAGTTTTAGTAAATCAAAGTTTATGAAGGAGGATTGAGGAAGTGTAGTAAGATACAGCAAATATACTTCTATTATATTGTTTTGTATAATAAGGATCTTATCATAGAATTACAGAGTCAACCAGGTTGGAAAAGACCTTTAAGATCATCAAGTCCAACCATTCCCAGCACTGCCAAGGCCACCACTAACCCAGGGCACTGAGGTGCAGCCTCACCAGTGCCCAGCACAGGGGGACAGTCGCTGCCCTGGCCCTGCTGCCACACTGGTGCTGATGCAGGCCAGGATACTGGTGGCTTCAGGGCTGCCTGAGCACAAGCTGGTTTATATTCAGCTGGATATTGACCAACATCCCCAGGTCCTTTTCCATGAGCAGTTTCCAGCCACTCTTCCCCAAGCCTGGAGCATTGCACGGGGTTGTTGTGACCCAGCTGCAGGATCCAGCAATGAGCCTTGTTGCACCTCATACAATTGACCTTGGCCCATTGATTCAGCCTGTCCAGATCCCTCTGTGGAGCCTTCAAAACCTCAGTCAGACCAACACTCCCACCCTGCTTCGCGTCATCTGCAAACTGAGGGTGCACTCAATCCCCTCATCCAGATCATTGATAAAGATATAAAGATACTAAACTGAACTCCTATCCCAGAGATTTTAATTTTGGTCAGTGCCAGTACCCAACAAAGCCTAATCCAGAGGGTATTGGTCAGCCAGGCATAGGAATGAGAAGTATGATGAATTCACTGGGTTCAGAAAACACCGATCAGGACCTGTGCAGTTCCGAGAGGCAAGATGCTGTCAAGGATAATCCTACATTGTAAGGGGAGAGATGGGGCTGTGTTAGTGATAGGATATTAAACAGCTCTCAGTTGTCTTAACTATTTCCATCTGCCACCTTCAAAAAATGCCTTGGGGCCAATGTTGAAGTCTTACGAAAGACCCATTCCAGATGACCCAAGGGGACTTTCCTGACTGTCTCCTCTGCATTTACAGTTCCTTAAAGGATACAGCACATCATAAGCAGACTAATGTAACCTTGACCTTCCCCTCTTGCAGATCTCTGACCCTTTCTCTTCCTCTATGCATCACAGCAGCTCATAATCACCTGTGTTGGGCATCATAAAGATGTTTTCACTTGGCACAATTGGGCAACCCTACCATCTCAATGAGTAGAAGTGAAAGCGGGGAGAGGAGAGGTGCTGAGACATCAAATGGAACAGTGTTTCCCATCTGCAAATATTTAGTTGCAATAATTATCCCTTTTTGAGATTAAAGGAGCTATCCACATGTGAAAAGCAAACTGTCTTATCTCTCTTTTGAAATAATATGTTTAGAAAGTTTGACCGAGCATGAAAGTTCATCTTTCACTATTGCTACTCGTAATCCAGTAAGAAATATTTACTGTGTTATAATTGGTATCATTAAGCTTAGGTGATGTTATTAATATTACTAATTAAACTGCTCTAAACCTAGTTTACAGTTACATAAACACTTCCTCTCCTGAATTGCCTGCCTACACATTTTGGCATCGGGGGGTAGATAAAAGCAAATTCAAATGCAAATGATATGAACATACTTTAATCTGAGGATCAGAGAAATCAGACACAGAGAAGGTTTATTAGGTCTGTTCTGTTCTCTTGAGGCTGGAGAGGGGAGGAGATTGTCTCCCCATAGAGACTCCCAAGAGTTTTGGCCAGTCTAACTCTGAATGCCTGAAGCGATAGGACTTCTCCTATGTCCCAGGAGAGACCTGCCCACAGACTAGCAGAAATGTGTCTTGATATTCAGCCTGTATTTTCTTGCTAAGGCAGAAGTCAGCTGCTGCAAAATAGAACGGAATCACAGAATGGTTTGAGTTGGAAAGGACCTTAAAGCTCATCCAGCTCCAACCCCTGCCACGGGCAAGGACACCTTCCACTAGAGCAGGTTGCTCCAAGCCCCTGTGTCCAACCTGGCCTTGAACACTGCCAGGGATGGGGCAGCCACAGCTTCTCTGGGCACCCTGTGCCAGAACCTCATAGCCCTCACACTAAAGAATTTCTTCCCTATATCTAACCTGAACTTCCCCTGTTTCAGTTTGAACCCATCACCCCTTGTCCTGTCACTGCAGTTCCTGATGAAGAGTCCCTCTGCAGCATCCTTGTAGCCCCCTTTAAGCACTGGGAGCTGCTCTGAGGTCTCCACGCAGATTCTCTTCTCCAGGCTGAACAACCCCAATTTTCTCAGCCTGTCAATAAACAGGCTTGAGAAAGGTCTTGAAATCATATCCAAGGGCAGAGGAGGGGAGAACTGCATTTGTAAGGCATCTCTAAAGTGTCTGTTAATGCAGCAGGACTGGAAAATCATCTCCCTCCTCTTGGTTTAGCTTTGGATCAGTCCTGGCACAGCCGGCAGTAAGTAGCCATATGCAGCAGCAGAGCACTGGAGGAAGCTTGGATGTAGCTAAGCATCCAAGAGTTCGAATGTTTGACCTAGTTTCTCTACAGCTGGAAAATTCATCTTGTGTCTAGAATTTCCCTGACTTCGGCTACTTCACAAACACCATGAGGACAGCATTTTCCCTGATCCGTTGGTATTTGGGTCCCATCTGGAGCCAGAAAGTGCACAGTCATGTGGAGCGTTTAAAACAGGAATTCCCCAAGGTGCTCCTGTTTGCTCCACATTCTGGGTTAGAATAGTTAGGGTTGGAAAGACCTTAGATCATCTAATTCCAACCCCCTGCTATGGGCAGGGACACGTTGCACTAAACCATGTCGACCAAGACTCTGTCCAACCTGGCCTTGAACACTGCCAGGGATGGGGCATCCACAACTTCCTTGCGCAGCCTGTTCCAGTGCCTCACCACCCTCACAGGGAAGAACTTCTTCCTTATATCCAACCTAAATTTCCCCTGGTTACGCTTGGACCTGTTACCCCTTGTCCTGTCACTACCTCTCTTCTCTCTTCCTATTTTGATCGCTTGTTTCCCACTGGGTTGAATAGGTGTGGGACTATCCAGGGCTGGGACCAGAGGAAGAGCAGTCCTTTCATGATGGTGTGTTTCCCAAAGAGCCTTTGTCAGAGTGCACTTATTACAGGAACTGCTTTGAAGCATTTCAGGTCCGTTTGTTGGCCAATCTGTTGCTCATCTGCAGAGCTACATTTGTCATTGAAAACTCCTGAATTTCCCAAACAGACTTTTCGCACTCCAAATGGAAGGAAAGGAGATTCCTACAACCATTGAAAAAGAACTCCCCAAAGCAAAGTTGTGCTTTCCATGATATCTATATTAAAACATTGCTTTGTTAATTGCAGGCAAGGTAAATGAATGAGGTACTAGCCATTGGAATAATCTCCCCAGGGAAGTGGTCGACTCCCCAGTGTTGAACACTGTTAAGATTCAGCTGCACAGGGTGCTGGGACATCTAGTCTAGGTCATGCTTTGCCTAGAAAGGTTGGACCAGATGATCCTTGAGGTCTGGCCCAACCTGGGATTCTATGACTTTTTCAGAGAGACCTTTAAGTCTCAGTTCCCAATCTCAGCCAGCAGAGCCATCTCTGCTCCTTGAATCCATCAGCTCAATTTTGCCTCTCTGAGCTTCCTAGATACATCTTGAAGTAATCCTAAAGCTATCAGGAAAAGAATAAAGTTTGCTTAATAGGATGATAAACAGCACCATCTTGGGCAACTAAATGTTTGTGCTAATGGGATGCAGCTGCAGAGCTGTGACATATCAGGTCATAGAAGGGACTTTAAAGCTCCTCCATTTCCAACCCCCTGCCCTGGGCAGGGACACCTTCCACTAGAGCAGGTTGCTCCAAGCCCCTGTGTCCAACCTGGCCTTGAACACTGCCAGGGATGGGGCAGCCACAGCTTCTCTGGGCACCCTGTGCCAGCGCCTCAGCACCCTCACAGGGAAGAGCTTCTGCCCAAGAGCTCATCTCAGTCTCCCCTCTGGCAGGTTAAAGCCATTCCCCTTGTCCTGTCCCTAGAGGCCCTTGTCCAAAACCCCTCTCCAGGTTTCTCGTAGGCCTCTTTTATTTTAGATTATTAATAAATCCAATTCCTAACACAGCCAGACATGAAATGGTTGTTGTAAGAAAAGGGTTGTATTTGTATGACAAAGTTGTATCAAGATATTACAGGGTGTGGGCAAGCTCACAACACCAAGTATCGATGTACAAATCAGTCTTTTGCAAGGTGGAAGGTTTCTTCGTGTCTCTGGGGCTTCAGAACAGCTCAGATGCCTTTTGGTAAAGTCTTTACTGGAAGCCAGTCATGGCCCATTAGGTATCAAATAAAAAACACCTTAAGAAGTGCAGGATGAGTGATCACTCAATCTCTGCCTTTATTAAACCTGAGGTGCAGTGTGTCCCACTCAGTATTTAAGCAGGTTTTATTTTGTCCTTCTCAAGCTTCTGTGTCTCACATGGGGTGGGCACTACTTCAGAAACATATACACAGATAAAGAAAGATTTCCAGTTCCTGAAATAGCTCTGATTCTTCAGTGGAGAGTGACTTGATGAGGGTAAAACTCACCATGTTTCACAGCATCTCATGACATGAGTGCAAGACTCGTCTGTGCGCATCTCGGGGCTGGTCTCTGTTTCTTGGGGGGAAGGAGGGATTGCACATAGTTGTGTCACACAGAGAGCTGAGAGGCCCCCTGACCTCCAAGCTCCTCAAAGCCTCCCGTGTCTAATCAGTGGACACATGGAAACAACCCAGGTCGTAGGAGTGCCTCCTGACTCGCATTTCCAGCGCGGCAGGACCAGCGGGGTTATGTTTTCATTATTGCTTGTGACTCTGATGCTCTCAGCTCTTTGGAGGTTAAGTCAAGGTCCTGGCTTTGAGGTTCTGTTGTCGTAACCTTTCACGGGCAAGCACTTCACATGAAGTCTAGCAGGCAGACTGTGGCCAAGAAAATGCCATGTTTTGCCCGAGCTGCAGGCGAACCAGAGCTCTGGCCATGGCAGCGAGGCTTTCACTAACAAGCAGCAGTGAGTGTGTTGTGTTTTGGCAGCCACTTTACTTATCAGATTGATAGAGGAGGCTGTAAGCAATTGCATCTGGATTTGAACGGGTTACCCAGCCGCCTCGCCTGCTTGGGATTCACGCCAAAGGAAAGCAGAGGAGTTGTGAGGAGAATACCCAATTTCCCTCTGTGAGGACTGATTTTAGTTTAATGCAGCCTCCTCGCCCTTAAATCCAATTAAAGGCCTATATTATGTCAGTGGAAATTTATGCCAATCCTAATATAGTCTAATAAGCCTTAAAATAGCACTTTGCTAGTGAAAAGCCCTGTGGTTTAATTTGATTCTGAGCCTAATAACAGGCTTAATATGAGGGAATTGGCCCCTTTTTCTTTTCTAACGGGGCTCCACATGCATGCTCCCTTTTTAGGAACAAAAAGGTTTTCTCCAAAGCATGGACAGGAGACGGCTCACCTCAGCAGGTTGCCTCTTTTCCACTTGCTTCATTTGCTGGCTGTGGGAAGTCTCTCTAAAGACATCCCAGGTTGGGTTCTGTAATGCAAAGCAGTGAGCACCCGCCTGCAAAGGGTCTGCTTTCTCTTTCAGGTTTTCTATGCCTGACCTTCCTTTAGTCACTGTGGACAAAAGCATCACCTTGACCATCACTGAGTCCCAGTGCAGGATATGACCTTCTCCTGCAGTCATAAATACAAACCTGCTTTGCGCTGATGCCTTCCACTGACGGTTTCAGCCTTTCCTATCTATCCACACACCTAAAACTTGATTTCCCTGCTCTCATTCCCTGTGTCCATCCATCCTCTTCATGGAGCCTGAAAGCTGCCACCTCGTGTTGCTCATGCATGGTTGCCTCTCTCTGTCCATGACTCTAGCTTTGCACTTCTCCTGGCCCCATTCTATTTCAGGGTTTCCATTGCTAAACCTCACTGTGCCCACCCTTTATTCCAGTGTTCCAATGTCAGTGAGCAGCCCATGGTACCCTCTTCCATTGCTCATTTTGGAAGATTTTAATTCTTTTCCATAGATTTATGATACTTCAAAAAATATCTATCAAACAACTACATTGTTGTCCCACAAATTGTTCTCTGATCTTCCTCCACTGGGGTAACTATAAATCTCTTTTAGGCTTGGTAGACCAGAGTCTCTTGCTTCTCTAGCATTAACACTCCATAGAATTATAAACCTGCAGAATATTTTAAGTTGGAAGGGACCATGAGGATCACTCAGTCCAACTCCCTGCTCCTCGCAGGACAACCTGAAGCTAAACCATATCACTTTGAGTGTTGTCCAGACGCTCCTTGAACTAACTTACGTGCTTGATAAGGCTTCCTTTCCTTGCATGCTGTTGTCAGGATATCAAGACTGCAGTGCTTGGGCAATGGGGATGCTTTGAAGGGCCTTATTTGGGTGAGGATCTGATCTTCTCCAAGACATGTGCAAACAGCACATGGCCATGTAGGAAGGATGTTCTGCTGTCTGTGCCCGTGAGCCAGGCTAATGGTGGGCAGCATCCAAGGTCTTCAGGACCAGCTGAATAAGGACATCCCCTTAAAGCCCAGGAGAAGAGCATGGCCTTGTAGTTCCAGGAACATCTTTCCAAGATCCTAAATGCTCGGGCGTGTTTCTTGCTGCTAAACTATTTGCTTAACCCATCTGCTATGAGGCAGCATCGTGATTTGAAGGGGAAGCTGTCAGCTTCAGCCATATACACTGCTCTCCTTCCCTTGCTGTCCTGAGCTACTGCTCAGCTTTACTGCACACTGTTAAACAGCTGCTGCTCTGCAGTCCAGAGGCGACTGCATTTCGGTGGTGGGTGGAGTGATTTTGATATAGCACTTACTAACACGCGTTGAGATAAAAGCCTCGGCAGAAACATAAAAGGCCCTTTGTACTTGCAAGTTGTTACCGTTATTTTTTGATTGGGAACTGTAGTAAACAGAGGTCCTCAAAGCTGCCTTCAGAAAAGAAAAGGAGACAAACAAACTAATTCTAACTCCAAATCAGAGAGAGCACAGATTTTTGGGAGTACCTAATAGATTTTGGTGCCTAAGTCCTTTCGAGTCTCATCGTCTGACACCCCAGCTGGCACTGAAGGCAATAAACCCTCCCCACCAGGTCTGATTCATCCTTGGGTTACTCTCCTGGCATCAAACATTACTG
>NW_009913340.1:33053-33679 GCF_000696875.1 Nestor notabilis
GCCCAGGGCCCTGAGGAGCAGCGCTGCAGCTCTACAATCCCAGGCGGCAGTTTGTGTCTGCAGGACTTCTTATTTGTGCTGCTCTTTTGTAAGGAATGGGGAGAAGGCGACTTCATGCTGCCACTTCTTTATCCACTTAGCTCCCCACCCCAGCCCAGTCCCCCATCTACCTAGGGGCAGGCTGGTCAGTTAAGGGAGCTTTGTTAACGCCATAATCCTCACGTGTGCTCAGCTTCACAAAGCTGCCACTTTCTCACCCCGTCCGCGCTCGCGGATCCGTAATGTCCCGTGTCCAATCGATTGCTGCGCTTACTCCGGCTGCCGCCTTGGAGCAGTTTCTCCAGCAAGGGCCAGATTGCTCTGGCAAGCTCATCCATCCTTCAGGGATGGGGGCAGGAGGCAGAGGGGTGGGGGAGGGATGCCTGAGTTTGGGTATTTGGGACTGGGGGGGAGGGAGAGCTGACAGGCAGCAAGGAAAGAGAAGGCTGGGGTAGTGCAAGAGAGGTGGTGAGGTGGTGAAGGGCACGTGGTTGGCATAGAATCATAGAATGGTTTGGGTTGGAAAGGACCTTAAGATCATCTGGTTCCAACCCCCTGCCATGGGCAGGGGAACCCCACAACAGACC